>NC_133327.1:654831325-655046325 GCF_042186555.1 Aquarana catesbeiana
AAAATATAGCACACCACTCCATCCACAGCAAGGAGATATTACAAATAAATTATATACATAGAGACTTGCTTGCTTATTGTAGCTTCGTGTGTTTTGTGGTATTGTGGCATCTCTATAATTGTCAATATTTATTTTTATAGGATTTTTTTTTTATCATGAATTAGTAATAATATACTTTATGATTTGATGTGTCATTCAATCCTTGGAAGGTGTCAGATATTGGGGAGATGTCCTAATAAAATTAGGAATATTTAGATATTTTAGAAAAGAGTTGATAGTGGGTAGCATAATCGATTACAATATTTATTTTATGAAACTTTTAGTTCATATTATCGTAGAAAAATAAAACGTGGCAAATATAAATGATCTGCAAACTATATATAATATATGGATGTGTGTGTGTGTGTGTGTGTGTGTTCTAAATATAAATGAATACCTATGATTTATATATTTTTTTTAATTTATATAAACATTATACATATATATATATATATATATATATATATATATATATATATATATATATATATATAATATATATAAAGTTTATATAAATTAAAAATTATAAAAACAATATAAATCATAGGTATTCATTTATATTTAGAACAAACACACATATGTATATATATATATATATATATATATATATATATATATATATATATATGTATATATGTGTGTGTGTGTGTTTTATAAAATATTTTTTAATTTATATTTATATAAACATTGAATATATAAATATATATGTGTGTGTGTTATAAATATGAATTAATACCTATGATATATATTTTTTTTTTTAAATCGCTACGTTCACTTTCATGTTACTATCCTCAAAAAAATAACTGAAAATTTAACGCAATAAAGAAAATAAACTAATTATAGCATATGGTGTATTGTTTTATTGACTCTTACACCTTTCCTAAGCCTATAGTTTTTTGATTGCATGTATTTAGCAGCAATTTTCTTGCAGTTGTAGGTAAGTTGTGTACATTGTATAAAAGAAGGAAATCTTCAGAGTATACAGAAAATCCACCCATAGACTCCTGTGCACAGAAGGAGCTGAGTAGAAGGAGCTGCAGATGTAATTAGTTCCATTAGCGATCTGTTTGCAGAGCCAAAGGTCAGCCGAAATTCAAGGGCACTATACCGATCTCTGAAAATCAGGAAAATATTTCAAACAGGACTTAATGCAATAAAGCTGAACTGAAACAACACAGTCTGCCCGTGTGAATGGGGCTTTAAAAGGTTGTTCCCTTTGCCCCCCCCCCCCCAAACATTACAGTTATTTGCCCTGGGTAACATAATTGAGGGGGATTGAGTTAAAAACAATAATCGTCACAAAATAATGATTGGAAGAAAATGGACCAGGCAGAGGCTCCTCTGTCTTAACTGTGCCATGGCAAAATAAATCTGTCCTGGCGAGCAGAGGATTTTGGGAATAGCAGAGACCTTTACCCCTTTTTGCTGCAAAATGCAATGAGGGCAACATGATCCATATCAATGTATGACACACACACACATGTATCTATTTCTATTTGTTTTACTCATTTACAGTGCTTTTCGACACAATACCCATACAGGGACTACATCAATCAATTTAAATTGATAAATATATTGAATATATAGTGAATAAATAAATTGAATATATAGTGTTACAAAGAATGCTGCTGTGCTGCTGCATTAGCAAATAAGTAAATTATATATATATATATATATATATATATATATATATATATATATATATATATATACAGTGGGTGATATTTACTAAAACTGATGCACTCAGAATCTGGTGCAACTGTGCATCGTAGCCAATCAGCTTCTAACTTCAGCTTGTTTCAATTAAGCCTTAACAATAAAACCTGGAAGCTAATTGGTTTTTATGCAGAGCTGCAGCAGATTTTGCAGAATGCACTTTTAGTAAATAAACACCAATGTGTGTACAATAAAGAATATCAATGAATGCTACTGTGCTGCTCCTTTAGTAAATAATACATAATGCGTTTAAAAAAAAATATTGTAGGTATTTTACTAACCTTAACTTTACCTTAATTACTAAGTTCAGTGAAAATTCACTTTGCAAAGTGATCTTTTGTCAATCATACTGGTATCAGTTATCACTGTTATTGCTCAATAAATTTTTTTATCACTTAGGTTTATCTCCAGAGTTTAGAAAATTAAGTGAAGCTTACTTTAAATACCCCCCCCCCCCCCCCAAAAAAAAAAAGAACAAATAAACATAAAAAAAACAGAAAAACAAGGTATTTTTATTGCAGATGTTTGGATGAAGTGAAGTGGACACAATTACCTTATTTACTAAGTTTATTAAAAGGAATTTACAAAAGCTGGAGCAGGCAGAATCTGAAACAGCTGTGCATGGCAACCAATCAGCTTCTAGCTTTCATTCTCAAAGCCAAGCTGAAATTAGAAGGTGATTGGTTGTCACGCACAGCTGCTCCAGATTCTGCCTGCTCCACTTTTGATAAATTACTTACAGTGAACATTCCCTTTGCAAAGTGATCTTTAATAAAATCATATTTTTACTGTTGACACTTTTCAGTTGTCACTATTACCCAATAAGATTTTTTTATCTCCAAAATGTATTTCTAGAGTTTAGAAAATAAAGTAAAACTATTTACTTTGAGTACCCAATCATGTACAAAAATAGAATATTTTATTTCCAGTTAATTGGGTGATGAAGTGATCACAGTTTTACCTTATGTACTAAGTTTAGTGAACATTCACTTTGCAAAGTGATCTTTAGTAAATCATATTGTTATTTTTGTTATTTATCAGATGTCATATCAGCTGTCACTGTTATTGCTTAATAAACTTTTTTTTTCTCTCTCCAAAGTGTATCTCAAAAGTTTAGAAAATAGAGTAATCTGTATCTACATTGAATACCCTATTATGTGCAAATGTGCAAAAAAAAAAAAAGATATTTTCCTTCCAGATATGGGCGATGAAGTGATCACTGCTTTACCTTATTTACTATGTTCAGGGATTATTCACTTTTTCAAAGTGATCTTTAGTATATCAGTCCCAGTTGTCATTGTTATTGCTCAAAAAAATTTTTTTTTTTTTAGTGCTCCAATACAAAATGAATGAGACCTGAACACACAATTAAAGCATTTTATTTTACAGATAACATCAACTTTCATGTTACACACACTATGTCCATGGATTGGAGGTATTTGTGCCATGCAGCAATTCTTCATAGTCTCTGTCATTTGTGTTCTCCATTAACCATGAGTGCCCTGTGACTTTAGTGTTGAAGTTATATGACAAATGATGACTGTTGTCTGTTTATTCTGAATGTTCTAACACACAAATAAATCATTGTATGTCTTTTGACTTTCTTGAAGCAATGAAAGCATGTATGGCAGTGTGCAACAGTGTTCCAGTGTTGCTAGCTCTGAAAAAAAATAGTATATACACAGTCCATATATAATATATATATATATATATATATATATATATATATATATATATATATATATATATATATATATATATATAATATATCCATTATATAAACTTAAAGTGGATGTCCACCCTAAAAAAACATTTATACATTAAAATTTTCTTTGAAATAAATTAAAAAACATGGAAAAAATTTTTTTTGTATACTTAGCAGAAACCCCTGTTGCTAGGCAGTCTACCTAATCTGCCTCTTCCTAGTCCACGGAGCTGTTCCGTCACTTCCTCCTCTTCGGCTCCCCCCCCCCCCCGTTGTCTTCTGGGACCTGTGTGTGTCCCAGAAGACGACGGGGCCATTCACAAAGCGCTGCACGACTCACGCATGCGCAGTAGGAAACGGGCAGTGAAGCCGCAAGGACCCACTCCCTGTTCACCTTAGTTGCAATGGCGGCGCCGACATCGCGGGCTCACTGGACAGGTAAGTGCCCTTATTAAAAGTCAGCAGCTACAGTGTTTGTAGTTGCTGACTTAAAAAAAATGGCTGGAACACCGCTTTAAAAGTCATTACTTTGTTCTTGTGCCTTTTTTAAGCAGTAAAATCTGTTGTACTGGTAAATCTTTGGGCAAATATATATTTCTGTTACCATGTTGGTCATTTGGCAAGCTTCAGGGTTTTATTAGGTCACTCAGTCTCCCTACACCTTCCATCAAGTAAAAAAAAAAAAAAACCATAAAGCAGAACAAAAGCTTTTTTGCCCCATTTTGGATAGAGTAAGGGAGTGTTATAACCCCTGTCAGTTATTTGCCATTGGGGAGATTTCCTTTCACTTCCTGTCCCACAGTCACAACAGGAAGTGAGAGGAAATCCCTCCTGGTTGTCTTCAAATCTGGTATCCCTGTTGGGAGATTTTCCCTCTATTCCTGTTCTGGTGAAAACATAAAATTTGGAATTTTCCTTCACTCTCACTCCTGCTGACAGGGCTGGGACAAGGGCTGGGCAGGAGGGGCAGCTGCCCTGGGCACTGTGATATCATGTGAGGTGGGGGGTCACCACAAGGAGATTGGGGGGAGGGGATTTGTGTTAAAAAGGGGAATTTGGGGGCAGCACCGGGTAAGAATTGTTCTTGGAGAATTGTTCGTGAAGTTTGGGGAGGTGTGCTAGGAGTGGTGATTTGGGGGGATCTGTGCTGGGAAGGGAATTGGAGAAGTGGATTTGTGCTTGGAAGGGGGATTTGGAGGGTTTGTGCAATAAAAGTAATATGGTAGAGGGGAAATAGTTGTTTTTTTTTGGGGGGGGGGGGGGGGTTGCGCTTGTAGGGATGATTGGTGGGTATTTGTGCTAGTAGGGGAAATTTGTAGGGGGATTTGTGCTAGGATTGGATGGATTCCCTTACACATAATGCTTATACATCTTTTTTTTTTTTTTTTTTGGGGGGGTGGCAATTTGGCATATTCGCCCTGGGCTTTAGATGACCTTGCTGCTGATGATAGTCACAGGACACATACAGAGGGTGATAAAGACAGTAATACAAACCTGTCAGGTGTTCTAATCCCTCTCCACTCCATCAAAAAATAAAAAATAAAATAAAATACGTTTTGCCTCCAGTTATAATTTAAGTATTGTATTTCTGTCATTTTTCAGGTAGTTGTACATTAGTAATAAAATTAAAGAGTTTTAGCCTTTCCATTTTTTCCAAAATACAAGTTCTTACAGGAAATAAGAAAAAACTCTCCAATGGGGCCACAGACCACAGTAAAAAGCCAAAGGAGATTTTATCACTTTTCCATTTTGTCCAGAAGTAAAAAAGTTTTGGAAGGAGTTAGGCTTCAAGCTGGCTATACCTATAGCAATTTTCCTGTAATGTCAATAATTTTCAAGCAAATTTTAATTACATCAAATGGATCAAGTCAACGTTCTACCAACACTTTTGTTTGTTTCAATAAAAACCATTGTAGGTTACATTGGCCTGTTTGGTTGTTGAAAATTTGTTGAAATTGCCTTCAAATTGATGTGTGCATAGCCAGCCTTAGACTAGAAGAAGAATACAATGAGAGAGAAGAGAGCGCTGAAAGTCAGATAGTCATCAAAGCTTTTGGTAGTCATGGCTTCCATGATAAGTCAAGGCGCTCTGGATACCACACCTTATTTTATTTACATTACTAATACTATTTATAAAGGTACCCGACTCATAATGGTGTATAGGACATGGGAACCAGTTTAGGGGGCTGTCAGAGGTGGGTGATCTTACAGGAATTCATACCATTATTGCAGTCTGCTGCTGGGCCAAGACGTCAACATTGGTGAGATGTTGTCAGAACTTCCTTCCTGGATTTGCCAAGACATACATACACATTCTGCTTCTAAGCTGAACATTGTTTATTATTACAAAATCTATAGGACAAGAAGATTAAGTATCAAAGGTTCTTTGAGGGCAATTTTCTTTCTCCGGCACTGTACAGTACCTTACCATATTTCCATCTTTTCTCAGAGCTGATGACAGAGAGTAATACAAGTTGTAGTGCAGTGCCTGGGGTGTTAAAAGGTAAATAGATTCAGAGCCATGAAGGCAGAAGTAGGGGTGCGGGGAGTGCAGTGGTAGTGGTGCAGTCTCTGGGGTGTTGGGGTACAGTGTCATGGGTTCTGAGAGCTTTGTAGCCAAGGGTGCAGTGGTAGGGTGCTGGGTGAAAGAAAGGTGCAGTGTCTAGGACAGGGGTGTCAAACTCAATTTCATTGCGAGATGCATCAGCATTATGGTTGCCTCAAAGGGCCAGTTGTATCTGTAGGACTATGTATCTACTCTTTATCAAGTTAAATAATTGCCTCTGCATTTGATTATTACTGTGCGCTGTGTACAGAGCGAAGGGCATAGGGGTGAATTACGTACAGAGTGCAGGGTTTAGGAGTGCGTTATGTACAGAGTTCAGGAGTGTGCTACATAGAGAGTGCAGAGTTCAGAAGTGTGTTATGTAGAGAGTGCAGAGTTCAGGAGTGTGTTATGTAGAGAGTGCAGAGTTCAGGAGTGTGCTACGTAGAGATTGCAGAGTTCATGGGTGTGCTATGTAGAGCGTGCAGAGTTCTTCAGGGGTGGGCTGTGTGCTGTGTACAGTTGAGGAGTGTGCTATACACAGAGTACAGGGTTTAGGGGTGTGCTATGCACAGTGTGTAGCACAGACAGGGGCGGATCCAAAGTCTAGTCTTGAGAGGGGCACTGCCAGAAAATACGTTTTTTTGCGGGCAATTTATCGGGGAAATGGCTGGTGTTGGCACTTCAATCATCCTGGTACCATGGTTGTTATGGTGTCAGGATGATTGAAGCTCATTATTTCTATTATTACATTGTTATATAAAATGAAATAGTTCAACTTACCATAATGCAGAATCAGTTGAAGCCCTGAGTGAGTCACTTGCCACCATCGCCTGCCACCAGATGCGGATTGTCACTTGCCACGTCACCTGCCAGAAGTTATGGATTGTCACTTGCCACATCACCTGCCACAAGTTTCGAATTGCCCCTTCCATGTCACCTGCCATAAGTTGCAGATTGTCACTTGCCACATCACCTGCCACACGTTGTGGATTGTCACTTGCCACATCACCTGCCACATGTTGTGGATTGTCGCTTGCCACTTCGCCTGTCACCAGATGCAGGCTGTCACTTGCCACACATTGCAAATTGTCACTTGCCACGTCACCTACCACACGCTGCGTATTGTCACTTGCCACGTCGCCTGTCACCAGATGCAGATTGTCACTTGCCACGTCACCTGCCACACGTTGTGGATTGTCACTTGCCACATCACCTGCCGCACGTTGCGGATTGTCACTTGCCACGTCGCCTGCCACACGTTGCGGATTGTCACTTGCCACGTCGCCTGCCACACGTTGCGGATTGTCACTTCCCACGTCGCCTGCCACATGTTGCAGATTGTCACTTGCCACGTCACCTGCCACATGTTGCGGATTGTCACTTGCCACTTCACCTGCCACACGTTGCAGATTGTCACTTGACACGTCACCTGCCACACGTTGTGGATTGTCACTTGCCTGCTACAATTATCACTTTCCTGCTAAGGTGGAGATTGTCACTTCCTGTGTCCCAGAGTGAAGTCAGACAGCAGAGAGATGATGTAATCTCTCTGCTGCCCGTGGCTGCCTTCACAGCGAGGGTGGAACTGCAGGGATGCAGGGCGGGCGCCGGGCAGGGTGGGAGATGATATAATTTTTTGAACCCCCGCCCACCGGCCCACCAATTTGGCTAGCTGCCCACTCACCTGCCGACTGGCCCGCCTGCTCACCCACTGAGCCGCCCGCCCGCTCACCCACCGAGCTGCCCGCTTGCTCACTCACCCACCCGCCGAGCTGCACGCATGCCTGCCCGCCCACTGAGCCGCCCACTCACTCACCCACCCGCCGAGCTGCCCAACCCCCCAGCTGCCTGCTCTCTCACCCGCTGATTGACCCGCCACTCACCCGCAACTAATTTCTCGGGGGGGCAATTGCCCCCTTGCCCCCCCCACTGGATCCACCCCTGAGCACAGGCTGTCCACATCTCACTTTCATCCCTCCTCCTTGGCTCTGACCTCTGTACCACTCTCCCCCATCTCCCACCTCTGCATACATCTCCATCCACAGCTCTTATCTCCCCCCAAGCTTCCTCGCATTTCACCTACTCGGCCCGGCTCTAAAAGGTGCACAAAGCCAATATCTCTGTAGTGATCAATACAAAAATATGTGTGGGGAAAAAATAAGGTTAACTCATATTAAATTATAATGAACAATGTTTTGAAATCAGTTCTACCTGAGAAACCACGAGTCATCTTTAGAGGAGCATCGTCCCTTAAGGACAGAATAGCCCCCAATGTTTTGGACCCTCCTGTGAGGGGGCACAATGGTCTTTTTGACAATTTGAAGGGGTATTACAAATGTGGAAGATGTCGTGTTTGCTTGATTAATACTGGGACACGCAAACTGACCCAGAAATTTGTCTCCCATAGCACTCAGATTGAGCATGATATCGAACCTTTTATTACCTGTTCAACGGAGGGGGTCGTCTACCTGCTACAGTGCCCATGCGGGTTACAGTATGTGGGTAGGACTAGACGACCCCTCTCCGTTCGACTGAATGAACATATCACCAACATAAAAAACGACTTCCCTAAACACTCAGTTTCAAGGCATTACTTGACCACACATAATAAAAATCCCTCTAAAACCCTTTTCTTGGGGATTGATAAGTATCGACCCCATTGGAGAGGAAGTTCTCTAGTCAGGAGTATCTCCAGACTTGAGATGCTTTGGATACACAAAATCAAATGCTATGCCCCTTATGGGCTCAATGTTGACACCGATACCAATGCTTTTATCGACAACTCTTAATATTCAATCTGGCTCTGAGTCCCAAAGAGGTTTAATCCTCCACCAATTGTATATGGGAAAAATGTTGTTAGGGGACTCTCCATTTCAGAATTTCTTATTTGGTATCCACTATATTACAGGGGGTCTTCATTAGGTTTTTATTTGGCATATATTTATGATGCATTTTTTCTTTTTCTTTTCCTGTGAGGTAGTGGTAATCTTTTTTTCGCCTCCCATTATAGGGTTTTTATCTAGTTCTAGTTATCGTCAAATGAGGACGGCCTAATTTTAATTTTATAGTTGATACCTGTATATCATAGGTTGTCTCTCAATGAGGATTTGTACAATGTAATTTTATATGGTGTGGTAGTTTCTCCATGTGGGGTGCGGAAATCACTTTGTGCTTCCCCTTACAGGAATTCCAATTCTTTCTTTTTTATTATTTTTTAATTTAAATTTTTTTTCTTTGATGGTTGGGTAACCAAAACATGTACCCATTATATGGGCATGTTTATTGGTAGGGGTATCCTCCCGGTCCACTGCGCTTTATATTTGTTTTTATAATTTATCCTTTTTATGGGTCTTGAATATAATTAATGATTAATAATCTCACGTGCACCAAATTAATATTCTTGGTGCCTTTTTTCTGACATTTATATACAAATTTTTATCCATATGTAGGATGTTTAATTTTTTTAATTTTTATGCGCACCTCCTATGTTTTTGGAGTCATTTCTAAGTGGCTCTGATAGGATATATACTACCCAATAAATAAATTTTTGAAAGTATATGATATAATTAATGTTAATGCCTCGCATCTAACCACTGGTGTAATTAATCTTTCTTTGGGATTATATATATACCCCAATTAAGTAAAGGTGCGTGTTTGGTTGGAGTGCATTTTTTGTTTATTTTCATTTTATTTTTTAAGCTTACAGGCTGTTTCGGTATAAAGACCTTTTTACTTCCTCTTCTGGCAAATTTCCCACATCTAAGATGGTTTTGTAACACTCCGCTACGATTTGGTGAAGCGCAGGGTGATTTCCGGTCCCGTTTCATTATGAGGCTTGGTTTTACTGTGGTGTTATTTATGTGCGACACGTCAGTGCGTCGCCCGTGCCCCAGACGACGTCAGAGTGTGACGAAACGCGCGTCGGGAGGAGCTGACGTGCTGACGTGCTGCATGTACCGTCTGCAGGACAGGTGATCGCTTAAGCAGGCCAGCTGAATTTATGCTGTTTTTACTCTACTACACTGTAATTGTTTTTTACTACTCTTAATAAACGGTAATACCAGGATTACGCTATGGTGTTTCCCTTTCTTTTCCCGGGGAACCTCTGAATGGGAACCATCCCCCACACTTGGAGTTACATATACATCCCTCCATGGTGTGACCGATCTCCTGTGGCTTGGTGGAGCAGTGTCATTCATCATCCCCTCTGGCTATAGGAAGTGGAGATTGTTCCCTACCAGTCCATCCAGATAAAGGCCCCGACCGGGTTAAGGTCGCAAGCTCCTCTGGGCTTGCCTTGTGGTAAGCGCGCATTCTATATTGAGCTATCACAGTGGTGCGGTGGAGGAATGTTTTACCCAATCACTTATTTGTATACTGTGAAGACCGGAATTTGAACCCAGGCCTTCTCACAACACTTTTTTTTTTTTGGACTATTCTTTTGCTTTGCTAGGGCTATATCAATGATTTTTGGTTCATTATATTAAGTAATTTTGTATTAATATTTTTTTTGTGGTTGATTATCAAGGTGTATATTATCATTTGACATCAATCATTCACTTAGGGATATTAGCGGTGCTACCTTTGTTGCTACATCAAACAAATGATAAAATAACAATCCCATATCATATAATTCACGTATGCATATCAAATAAGTAAACTTCAAAGAAAAATATATAAAAGTCCAAATGTGAAATCTTAAAAATGTTGACAGTCCACTTGTAAGAATCCCAAACCACTTCACAGACAAGTGTGTCAGCTCCCTTACGGAACATTAATGATCTCCCAGAGACCAACAGTGCAGAAATTATCCAATTGGGGGGCACCACTCCAGATACCACTGACTCCACCTCCTCCAAGGTCCTTCTCTGGTTATCCAAAGCCAGCACTTAAAGTAATAATGGGTAGGACAAAAGAACAAAAGACCTTAGAGTAGTATGCTAAAACCACATAATTTATTAAAAGTAGATATACTCACAAAAGTTAGAGTAACATATACCACACCAGGGATCAACAGTGGGTGTACAACATCATATTACTGGCCTCACCCTCCGCACGTTTTGTCTGCTGCAGCAGACGTCTTCAGGGGTAAAAGAAAGGTAAAATATAAATACAAATAAAAAAACATTGCTGGATTATACTGTAAAGGGAGAGAAGTACATTTGGAGGTAACTATGGGTAATGCCTATTAGAAAAAAATCTGTGGTTACAGCCAGTGGCGGCTGCTCAATTAGGGGCACAGGGGCAACGCCCCCTAATCCATGCATCCAGACCCTAATCTTCATGCAGGGGGCCGGGCGCATGGACTCAATGTTTTTTTTTCCCCGAAGCACATGATTAGAGCCTGAGGCTCTAATTGGCTTCAGAAAGGGTGGACTCTGGGGGCGCAGAGAACTGCGCCCTGAGCCCACCCAGTTGTGTAACATTAGCAAATTAATATTTGCTTGACTTCCTGCTTCTCCTGTTGTCCAATCAGAAAGAGAATGTACGGGGAGATCTGGGAGATTGCCATCCTCATCGGAGCGATCTCTCTGCTCTGCATTGCCGCCAACACACAAACCAGAGCCCGACCACGTGAGTACCACCCACTGGGGGGGGGTCGGATGGTTTGTTTGCCATCCCCCCCAAAAAAAAATTTAGCACCAGCCGCACTGGTCACAGCATAAACTTTTATTGAATAACATTAGCATTATAATATCAATACAAACAATAGTTATATTTGGCAATCCAAAATAAGCCTACTTGAAAAGTCTCCTTTCATGTTGTGAGTTCTGCCTGTCTGAATGAATGGGAAGTGCTCTGTGCTGAGCGACTTCCTATTCATTCACAAACTGAAGCATAGCAAACATGGTTTACTATGCTTCAGTTGTGGATGTACACAGTGACACAGTGAACACTATCTTCATTTAGAAAAGGAAGGTGCTGGTAAATGACATATTTACTAGCCCCTTCCCCCCCCTCTCCATCCATGGTTGATATTGATATCCCTGCTCTTCTGTACCATTATATCATGTCCTTTTTTATCTTTTATAGTAAAAACAAAAATATGACCATACATACTCCTACTTTATACCCCTTACGAAGGTGCTTTAACCAGAAACGCGTCGGTACCGGGGATTACTATATACCAGAGAGTATTAATCTTGTTGTTATACTTATAATGTAACTTGTCGTTTTTTGTTTTGTTTTTTATGTCAGTACATCTTTGTAATATTCTTATGTCTTTTTAACATCGGTCACTTTATGATCATATGTTTTTTATGTATATCTAATAAATACAATTTTTGCTTAAATACATGTGTTTGTTGCCTACAAAGTCCCAACAACGGAGGAGTTCTCTTTTTCTCAATTGAATACCAGGGATGTGGCAGCTAAACTTTGATCTGACATAGTGAAACCCTCCTTTGTGTCCTGACACATCCCCTGCAGCAGCCGGAGAGGAGACGAGGGAAGCCAGCAGCATTGCGCGGTAACACAGAGGAAGTTCGGGCAGTAGGGAGAATGGGCACTGCACGTAGTGATTAGGGTATGCCCAGGCACACCTGGCACATCCCTTATGCATGCCTATGGTGCAATGTAATTTATTTACTCCTACTGACCGCCAAGACTAACACACTCGCAGTGACACCAGGGCTAAAGTCTAAAGGGCAGTAAAGTGGTCCTTTGTTTGGGAGGTTTGGAGACTCCCGCTCTAGAATAATACCACCCAGGGGCGGACTGATAACTCATGGGGCCCCCGGCAACGCTGTATCCTGGCCTAGGCCAAAAAGGCCCAGGCCTAGGGCAGCACTTTGCAGGGGGGCAGCACAGAAAGAGTCAACAACGACTTGTGCTACACTGTTAGTGTAGCTCCAGTCTTATGGGGCATACTGGGCTGAGAGGCAAATTAGTCTAGCGCCCCCATAAAGCGGCTGCACTGCTTCCAGTATGTGGGTGGTCGGCATTCCGCAACTGTGGGGGGTGCGCCACTTCTAATTTTGACTGTCCCCTTATCCTGGACCACAAACCTTCCTCACTGTGCTATATGTTTCTGCTGCACCATTGACATGGTTATATCTTCTTAGTCATCTTCATAAAATTATCAGAAATTTGTGCCTAAAGTAGAACTATTTTTTTTTTTCATTTTTTTTTCATTTTGGATAGAATAAGGGAGGGTTATAGCCCCTGTCAGTTTATTTTTTACCATCCCTGTCCCATTGCAGAGATCTCCCTTCACTTCCTGCCCCATAGCCAAACAGAAAGTGAGAGGAAATCTATGCAAATTAAGGGAATCCATTGCCCCCCCCCCCCAGGCCCTCAGATCTAGAGTCCCCACTCAAAAATTTCAGGGTGGGTCTTAAACAGCAAGGGGTGTGGCCTTGACAGGAAGGGGTGGGTCATATTTAAATTAGGGGGTGCATGAGTTTAGTCAGGCCTAGGGCAGCACAAAACCTAAATACACTACTGGCCCCCGGGCAATAGGAGATTATGGGGCCCCCGGGCAATAGGAGATTATGGGGCCACACAGTATACACACACACAGTATAAAATCACACAGTGTACACATACATGTACACACAGTATACACAGACAGATGTAAAAAAAACACAGATTTATACATACTGTCCCTGGTTTTACTGAGGCTGGCAACCCTTATGGGGCCCCCTAGTGGCCCAGGGCCCTCGGGCAGTGCCCGAGTGGCTCAATGGTCAGTCCACCCCTGATACCACCCATTGCTATTTCTCCGAATGTCGGTGATCTCGGGGGTTTGTACAGACAATGAACTCTTCCCGATAACATCTCCCGCACTTGAGGAGGACTTGCTGCTTTGTTCCAGTAGTAAGTTTAGACAGGTAGGACAGGGATGATAATCAGGCAGGAGGCTCCCGGGGCAGATTGCACGGTGACATTAGAGGTCAGCCAACATTGAGCAATCTGACAATATTTGTAAACATTCTCTTCCCCGAGATCCTCCTAATCAGCAACTGACCAGCTTAGTGGAAGTCTGAGTAAAGGTTACATCTTTCCATGGACCATGATTGAAGATTGAGTTACATCTAATGGCTGCCTAGTATTTGTGCTGCCTCCCGCACATTAATCCACCGGCGTGCCGAGCAAGACTGATTGTTCCAGCATGATGCGGATCAGTGAGGTCCTGGCTGCCTGTCAGTCGCTGTCACTGCAGTACAAATGGGATCAGTTAAAAGCTGAACTCCGGCAGATATAAAAGACGCAGATTAATGCAGCTTGTATTTATTAATACTTTATTACATTTTAATTAAATTTTTTTTGTTTTAATGCAGGAAGTGTGTGCAGCTGGATTTGACTTGGTATCAGCCTCTTGCAGGCCCCTGTACAGCAGAGCTTAGACTGGGAGAGGGGCAAGAGCTTATCCTAAGCCATACACCTGTCAAAATTTTTTTTTTTTTTATTGAAAAACAAACACACGGTCCTGGGAGAAAACGATTTTTCCATCATGTCATGCATGTAATGACCAAATTTTGATTGATAAATCGTTCAAAGTACATAAACAAATCATTTTTTTCCTTTGTTTTGTCACATAAGCCTAGTGAAAACTGTGCGAGAAACACATTAACCTTTCAATTTATCGTCCGTTCCGCAGAAGTTTTTCAAACTTTTCCTAATGCCCCGTACACACGGTCGGATTTTCCGACGGAAAATGTGTGATAGGACCTTGTTGTCGGAAATTCCGACCGTGTGTGGGCTCCATCACACATTTTCCATCGGATTTTCCGACACACAAAGTTTGAGAGCAGGCTATAAAATTTTCCGATAACAAAATCCGTTGTCGGAATTTCCGATCGTGTGTACACAAATCCGACGGACAAAGTGCCACGCATGCTCAGAATAAATAAAGAGATGAAAGCTATTTGCTACTGCCCCGTTTATAGTCCCGATGTACGTGTTTTACGTCACCACGTTCAGAACGATCGGATTTTCCGACAACTTTGTGTGACCGTGTGTATGCAAGACAAGTTTGAGCCAACATCCGTCGGAAAAAATCCTAGGATTTTGTTGTCGGAATGTCCGATCAATGTCCGACCGTGTGTACGGGGCATTAGACTTTTTTGGTTAAAAAACGTCAGAACAGATTTTTGATCTGTGTCCATTACCTGAACGATAAACAAACAAACTGTCCAAATTACAGATTTTCAATCGATTTTACTAAGGCTTTACTAAGGCTACTTTTACACTGAAAGCGCCGGGCGTTAGCGCTAAAGCACCGCTCGTTTTAGCAGCACTTAAGGGCTGTTCAAGCGGAACATTTGTGCCGCTTTTCAGCCGCCAGCGGGGCACTTTTTACCCCCCAAAAAAGGGTAAAAAGTCCAGTTTTGGGGCACTTTCAAAGCGATTTTAAGGCGCTTTCAAAGCACTGCCCATTCACTCCAATGGGCAGGGGCGTTTTGGGAGCACTAAATACAGCGCCCCCAAACCGCTCCAAGGATGCTGGTTGCAGGACTTTTCTGAACGCTCAACAAGTGCAAAGCCCCAGTGTGAAAAGTGCGCTTTGCAGAGGCTATTTCAAGCGATAAAACGCCTGAAAACCGCCCCAGTGTGAAAGGGGTCTAGAACGGGTGCAGTCAGAATCTGGTGCAGCTGTGCATGGCAGCCAATCAGCTTCTAACTTCAGCTTGTTCAAATAAGCTTTGGCAATAAGCCCACGTTCACACTGGGATGATTTGGCATGCGATTTGACACGTCAAATTGCATGCCAAATCGGCGGCTATTGCCGGCAATGGCATCATCTGAATCGAAACACTGATTCCCAAAAGTAGTTCCTGTATTACTTTTGGCGACTTCAGGGGCGATTTGAATAGACATCTGTGCATGAACCCGCACAGATGTCTCTGAAATCTGCATTGCCAGTTTGAAACCTGGAAGATGATTGGTTTAATGCACTGCTTTACCAGATTTTGCACTCTCCAATTTTAGTAAATAACCTTCACATTAATAGAGGAAAGAGGAGTTCGCAGCAGTGGCGGCCTGTCCATAGAGGGCACATGGGAGCCGCCTCCCCTATCCATGTGTCCGGCCCCCTAATCTACATATCAGTGGCGCCGGACCATGGATTCCAATGTGGGGGGTGGTTTTTTTTAAGCACCTGTTTAAACCAAAGGCCCCAATAGGCTTCAGAAAAGGGTGGGCTCGTAGCGGAGAGCATTGCGTTCTGAGCCCACCCAGTTGTGTGACGATAAGCAAATTCATTTTCGCTATTATCGCACTAAAGTTCCTCCATTGGCCAAAGCGTCCTATTGGATGCCTAGCGCTTTGGCGGAAGAGGATACACACAGCGGAGGAAACCTACAGTCCAGGAGAGGTGTTTTGGGTCATTGTCATGCTGGAATACCCATCCATGACCCATTTTCAATGCCCTGACTGAGGGAAGGAGGTTCTCACCCAAGATTTGACAGTACATGGCCCCGTCTATCGTCCATTTGATGTGGGAAAGTTGTCATGTCTCCTTATCAGAAAAAACGCCCCCAAAGAATAATGTTTCCACCTCCATGTTTGATGGTGGGGATGGTGTTCTTGGGGTCATAGGCAGCATTCTTCCTCCTCCAAACACGGCGCGTTGAGTTGATGCCAAAGAGCTTGATTTTGGTCTCATCTGACCACAACACTTTCACCCAGTTCTCCTCTGAATCATTCAGATGTTCATTAGCAAACTTTGGATGGGCCTGTGCTTTCTTGAGCAGGGGGACCTTGTGGGTGATGCAGGATTTCAGTCCTTCACGGCGTAGTGTGTTACCAATTGTTTTCTTGGTGACTATGGTCCCAGCTGCCTTGAACACATTGACAAGATTCTCCCATGAAGTTCTGGGCTGATTCCTCACCGTTCTCATGATCATTGAAACTCCATGAGGTGAGATCTTTCATGGAGCCCCAGACCGAGGGAGATTGACAGTTATTTTGTGTTTCTTCCATTTGCAAATAATCACACCAACTATTGTCACCCTTCCACCAAGCTGCTTGGCGATGGTCTTGTAGCCCATTCCAGCCTTGTGTAGGTCTACAATCTTGTCCCTGACATCCTTGGACAGCTCTTTGGTCTTGGCCATGGTGGAGAGATTGGAATCTGATTGATTGATTGCTTCTGTGGACAGGTGTCTTTTATATAGGTAACAAGCTGAGATTAGGAGCACTCCCTTTAAGAGAATGCTCCTAATCTCAGCTAGTTGCCTGTATAGGAGACACCTGAGAGCCAGAAATCTTGCTGATTGATAGGGGAACAAATACTTATTTCACTAATAAAAATGCAAATCAATTTAAAACTTTTTTGAAATGCATTGTTCTGGATACTTTTGTTGTTATTCTGTTTCTCACTGTTAAAATAAACCTACCATTAAAACTATAGACTGATCATTTCTTTGTCAGTGGACAAACGTACAAAATCAACAGGGGATCAAATACTTTTTTCCCCTCACTGTAAGAACCAGCCATAGGTGTGTGAAGCCTATTACATTAGGGTGTGCACCCCAAAGCTCAAACCCACATTCATTTCTCTGCAGCCTCAGCTGCACTGGACATTGAATGAATGGGAAGTGCTCTGTGCTGGGTGGCTTCCTGTACATTCACAAACAGAAGCCTAGTAAACACTTAGTTACTCAGCTATAAATGAACACAGTGAGTGAGAGTGTTCACTGTGTTCATTTAGAAAAAGAAGATGCTGGTAAATGACATATTGACTAGCCCCTTCCCGAACTCTCCATCCTAAAATATCCCCTGCAGACAGACAGGGGTAGAGGAGAGGAGAGGAGAAGAGAGCAGAGGAGGGAAGCCAGAAGCACCGTGGGGGGTGCAACACAGGTGGAAGCCCCGGCAGCAGGGGAAATCGGCACCGCACAGAGTGATTAGGGTGTGCCCAGGCACACCTGGCACACCCCCTGTGCACACCTATGGAACCAGCGACTTTTTTTTTTACTTTATTATTTGTTGATTTTGCATTCATAATTTAACTTTAGGTCTACTTATGAAAGTAAGTTGGTTCTTATATCTGTAACTTAATAAAATAGAACAATGTTCATATGAGTGTTTTATGAGTTGTGTCTAAAAAGTTTGGTGAATGGTCCGATATCTCAACGGTAACATGGGCCAGGTGCGCACGCATGCGCATGGCTATACAGAGACACGGCGAGAAGCGGCACCTAGCGTGGAGTACATTTTATCGTCAGGGGAAAACCGCTGCGGGCAGACAAATGTAGTCAGTGTGAGAGGTAGGGTCACAGTGCAATGGAGCAACAAGCGAACATCAAGATCTGCTACAAATTGGGGAAGACAGAGACGCATGAAATGTTGGTGCAAGTGTATGGGACAGAAGTCATGAGCAGAAAATGTGTTTGCGGCTGGTTCAAACGCTTTCACAACGGGAAGGAAATGACTCAGGATGAGCCACATTCAGGTCGACCGTCAACAAGCAGAACCCCCAGAAGTGATCGAGCGAGTGCAACAAATGCTGGCAGGAGCTCGGCGACTGACTCTACGATTGATGGCGGAGGAATTGAACATTAGCAAGGACACGGTGCACACCATCGTCCCTGAAGATTTGGGAAAGCGGAAGATCTGTTCCCGGTTTGTGCTGCACAAGCTGACAGACGAACAGAAAGCAAATTGAATGGAAACCTCTGGAGATTTCATTACCATCTGTGACCAGGATCCATCCTTTATATATCCATCGTATATCTATAATATCAGGAATTATGGGAATGTAATGTGTATAAATACTTCCTCCCCATGCTAGCTCTTTTACCTCCATCACTAAGCACCGGATGGGGAGAAACAAATTGGAGGAGGAATAGAGTATGTAGAGAAATGTTATGCTCAATGAACAATAAAGCTTGTTGATTTGAAAAGAAAAAAAATTCAATGGCGGTGCAGGCTGTGTGTATTGTAGCATACTATACAAACATACTGTAAAAAATAAATGCAATCATTTAAAATAATGTATAGCCATATACATTAAAAATTACCAAAAGCCACAATATTATCCCTTTAAATAAAATTTAGGTGAAATTTTACCTTTTTGAGTCTTTGTAAGCTTACTAGAATTTTAAAGTGGTATTAAACCCCAAACCAAAATGTATTATAATGCAGCTACCCAATCATTAGATGTGGTGTTCTTTGGCATTTTCCCTTTTGCTTTCACCTGGTGATCTGGCCAGTTACACACATCCTGTATTAGTAGTGAGACACAACTCTGAAGGAATGTGTACAGGAGGCACAGCAGCATTGTCAGTCGGGAGGGTGGGGGGGGGGGTGGGTAGTGTTAAATGTATTAGCAGATTTTTACAGCAAACTGTTTTTTTTCTGTTGGCATAAAGGTTTTACATGAATAAATAAAAGCTGATCATTTTAATCACCCCTGTCAGTGTCCCATCCATGTAATCTGATACATTCTGCTAGAGAGCTTTTGGGTTTAATAGAGCTTTAAATGAAATGTCTATGCCTAGATTATAATTGATTCTGTACAGAATATAAATTGAACGCACATCTGGTAGTAGTTAGTTAAAAAAAAAAAAAAAAACATTAACTGGGCTTATGCCCCAAGTATAGCCGTGCAGACAGCCATGTTTCAATCTCCTTCATCCATTGTTACATGTAGCCATGCACCATGGGAACTGTAGCCCTAAGGAGAGACTCTACTCTGTGTAATCAAGAACTTTTGAACTACTGTAGCAAGGTCCCCGGCCTCCTTTGGACTAATGAGAACCTTCAGGACAAGAGATAGCTGACATGCTTCTGTATGTGTTAGTTTCATTGGGCTCCAGACACTTCTTGAATGCAAAAGAGATTTTTTTTCTCTTAACAGAACTGTAGGAGAGAGGGTTAGGGCCAGGACACCCTTTGGTAGTTGCAAGATGAATGGGCAGACTCTGAGAATTCAACAGGACAGCCATGCAGGGAAAGGCATCCAGCAAGACACCACTTCTGCATGTGTAGGAATGCTGTCTCCTATGGCAACAGTTCCTTCACTTCCACTACAATCACTCCTTGTAATTCTTCAGATTACTGAGCTCCCAGTCTCTCTCACTAGACTAGATGATTCACTGCCACTGAATCCCTTGAGCTCCTCCAATCTTCACGGTAGTATCTTCCTGAAGCGTCACCCCCGCCTCTCTGCTGGGTTCCTAGCTTGGCACTCAAGATACTTCTGAAGCTTGAGAATTGGTGAGAATACTGCTCCGGTACTTGCTTCAGTTACTCACTGTGGTCCCTGGTAATAAGGCGGATAGTCCCTTACTGGCAACAGCTTCCCCTCTACCTCCGACCACGTCAGGTTCTCCGGCCGGCAGAACCGTCACTTTTGGTTGGACTGCAAGCCGCAGTCCCAACCCAGCGCTGCTCTCTTGCTTCTGGATAGGCCCTCAGACAGCCTAGCAGCCAGATGTGCCTGGGATGGGCCCAATCTCCGGCCTAGCAGCCCGGGCAACACAACACACGTCCACCCAGACAGCCGTCCAGGTGGCACAGAACACAGATCACCTTACTCCACCCAAATATATATGTTCTCCCAGCAGGCCAAGGGATTTAAGAAAACCCCTGCCCATTGGCTGGGATGCCCAATATACCTGTGATCTGACCTTGCATTGCCCTTCTCATATCTAATGCCACCAGGTACCCGGCCACGTAGTGACAAAAGAGATAAATGCAGCAATTACAGACTTAGAGTGAAATTAATTAATCCTCACAATTAGCCCAGGTAGCTATACCTGGCAGATAAATTTAGGAGCAACCCTGCCTAAACACCAGGGTGCTACACTACATTCCCCAAAGAGGAGATTGCCGAAAGGAGGGGAAAGAGCTGCAATTTCTTTTGCTGTGAGGGAGTCCAGAGAGTCCACATTGCTGTATAGTGTACAATATCACTGCTGCATATCGGCATTCCTGAGAAGCATTCAGAGTGCTGAGTTTGGGGGTGCCGACAGCCAGAGGCACCTGGGTACAGAGCGGAGAGTGCACTAGTCGCTTTGCGTCAGCAGATGGAGAGCTGTAATATCGCTGGGACTAGTGAGCTGCTGCTGTGCAGATTTACTATCTGCTGCTAGAGAGACTGAACTCTTTAGGAACTGGCCATACAGTCATCTAGTAATCTTATTTGCTGCCTGCAGGCGGGACGGGGACTATTCTCATGCACACTAACAGTACAACTGGGCCCCAACTCTAGCCGGCTAACGAGTTAGGATGACTGTCCTTTTACAGCTGCTAAACAGATACATTTACATATTGCTTATGCTAATAGGTACCTCTCAGGGGACATCGCACCATATCCTAGCCATTCTACTAGAGTGCACTCTAAACTCGTTATAGTATTATCATTCACATTGCAGTTATTGTTTATATGCACTGTTTATTGTTGACTTTGCTGATTTATGAGTTGATTCCAGTCTAGTGGTGCAGAACTCTATTTTAAGGCATATTGATTATACTGTCTAGCTGACTGTGTCAGATTCTACCGTCTCTGTGCTCATTTATGCTCAAACCACCATTTATTCTAACCTGTACCTATACTCTGATTTTCTCCCACAAAAAACAAAACAAAAAACATACAGGAAGATTCATCTATTTTAAGGGCATATAGTTCAGTGGCCCTCAAATAATATAAATTCCCATATTACTTATATGCTGAAATATTCATTTCCCATAATTTTTTCCCCGAAGACAAGTGGAATAAATGTGGAAGAAAGGGGCATTTTGCGGCCACCCATCTCTTAAAGTTTGTTGAAGTAGCACCAAGCCTGCCAGTGTGTGTAGCTAGTCAGATTTACCGCTTCGTTGACCTCCTCCGTCAATCAGCAAGCAGTTCACATAATCCCCCTATGAATCTGGTTTGAAATTTCAACTGGAATGCAAAAACAATAGTCACTGGATATAAGACCTCATATACATGAGCGCTTTTTAGACATGTATTAATCACAGCAATTAAATCAATGGAAATGCAGGGTAATCTCATTTGTTTTCTATGAAGACTTTTTCATTGTTTTTTTTATTATTTTTTTTTTTTATTTTGTGAAATCTTCTACAACTCATGATGACTCTGTACTTGGCCTTCCAGGCTGCACTGCCCAGTGAGAGGACTAATACATACACATCAGTACAATTAGAAAAATATTGTCACATACAAATGTGGCTGCTGGGCTAAAAGGGAAATTATAATGATTTGGGGCCAGATTGGTTTATATATACAGTATATATATATATATATATATATATATATATATATATATATATATACAGTTGTGCTCGTAGGTTTACATACCCTGGCACAATTTTTTATTTCTTGGCCATTTTTCAGGCAATATGAATGATAAAACAAAAAAAAAAATGTGCGTTTGGCTGAAGCCATTTATTATCAATCAACTATGTTTACTCTTTTTAAATCATTTAGCCTCATGTGACATTGCTGGGCCAATCATGAGGCACCTAGCATTGTCACACTAAAGAAGTGGACTGAATCACATGCTTACCCATACCAGGAAGTTCTGATTATTTCACTTCCCCCCTAGTGGCCAAGTGGAATGGAGGGGGAGCAAGAAAAAGTACTGATGGGGAGATTGTAGCTAAATTACCATTTTAGGGGTTCATTTTAATAAGGGAGTCACTTTAACCACTTGCCTACCAGGCAAAAAATGTTTTTTACTTTTTTCTGTCAGTAAATTCTGTAACTAAGTAATTTTTCACCTTCACTGATGAGGCGGCGCCAGTGGGGACTGATGAGGTGGCACTAATGGGCACTGATGAGGCGGCACTTATGGGCACTGATGAGGTGGCACTGATGAGGAGGCATTAATATGCCGCATTTATGGGCACTGATATGTGGCACTGATGAGCACTGATAGGCGGCACTGATGGGCACTGATAGATGGCACTGATGGGCACTGATAGGCGGCAGTGGCGGGCACTAATAGTGCATGGGCATGGATAGGCGGTACATATGGGCACTGATGGGCATTGATGGGGGGCACTGATGGGCATTGATGGACAGCAGTGATGGGCATTGATGGGCAGGACTGATAGGCGGAACTGATTGCCAGCACTGACTGGCATGGCAAATGGGCACTGATTGGTGGCACTTGTGGGCAGTGGTGGTCTCTGATTGCTGCCATTGGTGGGCACTGTATTGTGACACTATATTTGTTTATTGTAATCAGGGCACTGATTACATTCCTACATGTCCCCCTGTGAGGAGATGCCGCTGGTCGGCTCTCCTCTCACACTGTCAGTGTGTGGCGAGGAGAGACGTTTACCGGCATCTCCGTGTTTACATTTGACCGGCTGTGATTGGATACAGCCGATCACATGGTTAAAGAGTCACGGATGCGGCTCTTTACACAGATCGGAGTTGCGCCGTGTCCTAGGAACACAGCGCGGCCGCGATCTAGAACAAGAGCTGCACCGCCCCACCATCATTTGACAGTGGGCGGGCAGCAAGCAGTTAATAAAAGGGAAAGAAAGAAAGAAAGAAAGAAAAGAAAGAAAGAAAGAAAGAAAGAAAGAAAGAAAGAAAGAAAGAAAGAAAGAAAGAAAGAAAAGAAAAGAAAAGAAAGAAAGAAAGAAAGAAAGAAAGAAAGAAAGAAAGAAAGAAAGAAAGAAAGAAAGAAAGAAAGAAAGAAAGAAAGAGAAAAAATGATCTCCCTCTAATCCAGTGGTTCTCAACTCCTGTCCTCAGGGCCCACTAACAGGCCAGGTTTGCAAGATAACTGAAACACATCACAGGTGATATAATTTGCTGCTCAGTGATTGCAGTAGTCTGCCCAAGGTAATACTTAAAATCTGGCCTGTTGGTGGGTCCTGAGGACAGGAGTTGAGAACCACTGGTCTAATCCATATGTTGCACATCTTTTTCCCCATTATATTATTTTAGGTAGGACTCCGGGCTAGCTAATAAAAAAAGATGCAGTCCATATGTATTTAACTGTACCATAAACTGCAAAGAAAAGAAAAGTGGCTCTTAATACATTTTTTCCATATTTGTAGGCCATTCCTATGCTCTGCAGCTTCATTCAAAGTTTAAATCTCATTTTAAGTAGTAACTACTTTAGTTGAGAAAAAAAGCATTCCCCTCTGGGTGATCTGGGTACATTGCAGGGATATTAACAAACTTTATGCAGATTCCTATATTTTGTTCTTCTGAAGAAATAGCTGTTTGTTTGCCCATGTCCGTGTGTTGAGTGAATCTCTATGGGAGCGATTTTATAATTATCTGTCAGCTGCTTCACCTGCAGGGCTCTACTGAGGAAAGTGGCAAGGTCTGCATCCCACCAAAAATGACATTTTTGAAGCAGGGGATGCTCAAAATCTGATTTGTATCTTGGTGCAGACTTCTGGGAAAAGCAGTGAGCCAATCACATAAGCAGGAAAATACATTTTCAGGGGGCGTTCTGTATACCATCTGTGTACAGAACTCCTCCAGGTTGCCATATTGCATTTTACATAAAATTAGAGTGCTATCGATTGATAAGGAAAGGTCATTTTTAATAACATTCAATTGCAATATGAATTGAGTGGCAATTGTATATGCAACATTATTTTTTTTTTTTATTTGCTTTTTTTTTTTCTCCTCACGAAGGTGGAGTTGCCCTTTATTTGAGAGGGGCATTTCTACATTATGTCTTATGTCATGAGCCCCGCAAATCCCAGCAAGAGCCCCACGAGTCTCAACAAGAGCCCCGCAAGAGTGTGTGTGTCTTGTGTATGTATATGTAATATATATATATATATATATATATATATATATATAAATATATATATATATATATATATACATATATATATATATATATATATATATATATCACACACATATACACACACACATGCATGTGCATTTGATCTTTGGGGTGCGCACCCTCATGCAATAGGCTACACACACCTATGCTCATGTTTCACGGTACTTAGATGGCAGCAATCTTATTTAATCCCTCAATCTCCCATTAATATCCTTGGCACTAGTTTTTCTTGTTGTTTGTTCAAGTATCCTTTTTTATCGGGTCTATTCACGAATAAGTGAAAAGAGGTGAATTGTCAGAAAAATCTAAGCCAAAGTGGCTGAAGTAGAAAAATAAGTAGAAGTAGAAATAATGCATTAAGACAAAACTAATCTTTATAAAAACATTTATTAAAATATTTGAATGAAATCAATACATAACACTGGATTACATCTTAGTTCTTTTTTTTTTATTAGAGTGAACATTTAACAAAACATAAAAAAGAACATTTATAATATGAAAAAGAACATTCTCAAAAACAATAAAAATGATACAATAAAAAAAACCAAAAAAACATAAAACAAAAACTGCAGTAATATGCGATACTATGTGAAACGGTGATGAAGTGCACTAATTCAAGAAGCTAAGCAGCAAAAATAGACAAATATGCATGAATGCCTATCCCTAATAAAAAAAGAAAAAGAAAAAAAAAGAAAAAAGCACAAAACACAAATTGCGGTAATATGCGATACTATGTGAAACAGTGATGAAGTACACTAATTCAAGAAGCTAAACAGTAAAAAGACAAATATGCATAATGACTATCCCTAATTAGAAAAAAATATAATAATATGCGATAATATGTGAAACAGTGATAAAAGTTCTTGAATCAAAAGCAAGTATTCATCTGATTTTACATAAAAAACAATAAAATAAGTTCAAAATAATAAAGTGCATCAAAAAGTGATGAAATGTGAAGATCACATGCTCAAAAAACAGTTCTTGAAAGTCGTGAACACAATTGTACCCACCATCCAGGCATCCACCATGATGTGCCCTAGCAGCTCACCTTAAAGCGGTTGTATACCCGCACAAACAATTTTTTCTTTTAAAAACCTGTAAGGCAAAAGACATAATGAGCTAGTATGTACCGCATACTAGCTCATTATGAAATACTTACTATAGAATGAGGTGTCTGCAGTTGATCCCGGTCACTGCCGAGGGAGCTGACATTTCCCCTTGGCGTGTCTTCCAGGCGCTGTGAGTGGCCGAAGCAGCGATGTCATCACTCCCGGGCATGCGCGCAGGAGGCTTCTTTCCGGCAAGGTCCGGCAGAGTCTGCCGGACCTTAACAGCGCATGTGCCGCTGACGTCAGTGGATGCATGCAAAGTGAATATCTCCTAAACCGTACAGATTTAGGAGATATTCATTTTATCTACAGGTAAGCGTTATTATAGGCTTACCTGTAGGTAAAAATACAAAAAAAGGTATAGAAACTGTTCCCGTCCGTGCTACAGCTGAATGACGGCTACAGCGCGGACCTACAGTGCCCTGCAAAAGTATTCACCCCCCTTGGCATTTTTTGTGTTTTGTTGCCTCACAACCTGGAATTAACATGGATTGTTTGAGGATTTGCATCATTTAATTTACAGAACATGTTCACAACTTTGAAGATGTTTATTTTATTTTTTTTATTGTGAAGCAAACAACAAATAGTACAAAATAACAGAAAAAGTCAATGTGCATAACTATTCACCCCTCTAAAGCCAATACTTTGTAGAGCCACCTTTTGTGGCTATCACACCTCCAAGTCGCTTTGGATAAGTCTCTATGAGCTTGCCACATCTTACCACTGGGCAAAACTGCTCCAGCTCCTTCAAGTTGCATGGTTTGCGCTTGTGAACAGCAATCTTTAAGTTTGACCACAGATTTTCTATTGGATTGAGGTCTGGGCTTTGACGAGGTCATTCCAACACATTTACATGTTTCCTCTTAGTATCAATTGAGCATTGTTTAAACACCATGGCCTACCTGAGTATTGTTGCTGACCATGTCCATCCCTTTATGACTACAGTGTACCCATCTTCTGATGGCTCCTTCCAGCAGGATAATGCACCATGTCACAAAGATCCAATCATCTCACTACTGGACAATGAGGTCTCTGTACTCCAATGGCCTCCACAGTCACCACATCTCATCCAATAGAGCACCTTTGGGATGTGGTGGAACGCGAGATTCGCATCATGGATGTGCAACCAACAAATTTGTGGCAACTGCATGATACTATCATGTCAATATGAACCAAAATCTCTAAAGGAATGTTTCCAATACCTTGTTGGATCTATGGCACAAAGAATGAAGGCAGTTCTGAAGGCAAAAAGGGGGTCCAACCCGGTATTACCAAGACATACCTAATAAAGCGGCCGATGAGTTGTATGTAAATCAATAAAAAAAAGTTAGGGCCAATTTTTAATTACTTTTGGTAAATCCCTTGTAGCATTTTTCAGAAGGAGAGGTCAGTGGCTACAACCTACAAGCCTCATGCACACTGGAAGTTTTTGAATGTTTTTACAGCTGCTGTTTTTGGCTTCAGACAGCTTTCTCTACAGTTAATAAACTCCCCATCATGTTATCCTATGTGTCCATGCACACATAGGCTGTTATCAGCAGTTTTTGGCTGGGGCGTTTTTTGGCTTTAAAAAAACCCCAAAACTAGTGGGTTCTGAGAGGAGTTTTTCAGCTGTAAAAGCGCTCTAACGTCAAAAAACGCTGATAAACACCAATAAACGCTCAAAAACAGAGCTCATAAGCGTTTTTTAACGTTTTTGATCCATTGAAATAAAAAAATGTAAAAAAAAAAAAAAAAAAAACAAACGCTAACGCCAATAAAGGCTCAAAAACACGGCTCACCAGCGTTTTTTAACGTTTTTAAATCAATGAAATAAAAAATTATATATTTAAAAAAAAGAAAAAAAAAACGCTAACGCCGATAAACGCTCAAAAACACGGCTCACCAGCATTTTTTAACGTTTTTAAAACATTGAAATAAAAAATTATATATTTAAAAAAAAGAAAAAAAAACGCTAACGCTGATAAACGCTCAAAAACACAGCTCACCAGCATTTTTTAACGTTTTTGATTCATTGAAATAAAAAAATATAAATATATTTAAAAAACAAAAAAACTGCGAACGCCGATAAATGCTCAAAAACACGGCTCACCGTTTTTTACCATTTTTGATCCATTGAAATTAAAAAAAATATATATATATAAAATATATATATATATATATAAATAAAAACGCTAAAAATCGATAACGCAGAAAAACGATAAAAACTATATTTCAAAAATGTTAACAAACATTGAAAAACTCACTGCAAAGCTACTGGCGTTTTTATAACGTTATTTTAACGTCCAGTGTGCTTGAGGCCTCATACTTCCCCCAGGATTGTTTTCTTGTAGAGCAAAGTGAAATGTATATAAATCAGAATATAAAGTTACTTGTAAAAAATGATTCTTGAATGAAAAATTGGAGTTACCGCCCAGTCCAGCACTGGTCATTATTCTTATTTTGTCCTTTTTCTTTAAGATGGAGCATCCACTGCAGCGTATTCCCACCACTCTGAGTGTATGGAAGAGAAAGCACAAAGTGTTCAAAGAACAGAAATGTAAGATCCCTGAAAATGATCTGCAATGGGGGCAGGAGCTCAGTCCCTGGGAGACATAAGAGCACACACTCTACATACTGATAATGAGGTTATTAGGAATCCCATATAACAACTCTCTTTCATATAGCTTTATTTAAAAATAGATTATTTATTGTAGCTTATATACACATTTATTTTTCTTTGCTTGGGGTTCTGCTACCCGTTTCCTAACAAAAACACAAGCAGTAAGAGGTGATGACTACCTGTCAGCGTGGTGCCTCAACCAAGGACGCTGCGAGGGGAGAAGAGAAGGAAGAGAATGGGCCTTTTCACTCTTGTGTACACTCCATCGAAAACAGTAAGAGCAAAGTGCTGGACCGCTGGAAAGGATACATGAAATGAAGGCAAAAATGGTTTTGGGATGGGGGATCTATTAGTGATATATAGGGAGAGAGGTAGATATACTCAAACATCTCAAGTCTCTCGTGACTCGTGGGACACTCCCGCATTTGACGGCGGGCTCACAGACACCCGCGAGTGCGGCGCGATCTCCCGTCAAATGACGGAGCGATCACTTGTAACAAACCGGCGTCATGTCATGACGCCGGTTCCTCTCTCCCCTCTGTGTACTGATCTGTACAGTGGAGGGGAGAGATCGGATGTCAGCAGTACCAATACTCTGCAATGCCCTGCCAATACTCTGCAATGCCCTGCCAATACTCTGCAATGCTCTGCTGCAATGCCCTGACAATACTCTGCAATGCCCTGACAATACTCTGCAATGCCCTGACAATACTCTGCCATACCCTGCCAATACTCTGCCAATACTCTACCAATACCCTGCCAATACTCTGCCAATACTCTGCCAATACCCTGCCAATACCCTGCCAATATACCCGCCAATACCCTGCCAATACCCGCCAATACTCTGCCAATACTCTGCCACACCCTGCCAATAGGGAGATTGTGGATATTACAGTGGGGGAGATTTTTTTTTGTTGATCCGAAAATGATCCGAACTGTGACTCCTGATCCGAGGAACGATCCGAACCGTGAGTTTTTTGATCCGTTGCACCCCTACTGATTCAATTTCCCAGCATTGTATCAGTGTTCAGTTGACCGTCTATCACAGACGAGGAGGCGGGGCTTTGTTACAGTGGACGGCCGCTGAACAGTTAAGACTGCAGCTGCATGACACAGCGGGAGACACCTGCTGTGTGTAATCAAGGTACTGGCGAGGCTGCAGATGGGCACTGATGAGGCTGAATTGTTGGCACAGTGAGGCTGCAGATGGGCACAGTGAGGCTGCAGATGGGCACTGATGAGGATACAGATGGGCACAGTGAGGCTCTAGATGGGCACTGATGAGGATACAGATGGGCACAGTGAGGCTGCATTGTTGACAGTAATGAGGTTGCAAATGGGCACAGTGAGGCTGCATTGATGGCTCAGTGAGGCTGCATTGATGGGTACTGACGAAGCTGCATTGTTGGCACAGTGAGGTCAGGCTGCAAATGGGCACAGTGGGGCTGCATTGTTGGCACTGATGAGGCTGCAGATGGGCACAGTGAGGCTGCATTGATGGGCACAGATGAGGCTGCAAATGGGCACACTAAGGGTGCATTGTTGGTGAGTGTGACACAACATTATCTTTTAAAGTATTATTTTATTATGACATTATATTATTAATTATCTTTAAAGTATTATTTTGGCGGCAGAGAGCATGACCTCCCTGAAATGAGCTTTCCACCTCCATGAAAAATGTTTTTGCAGGTTGGGATGTCTGTATACTGAACAAGGACTGTACTATCAATGCAAACCTACACTTTGAACTTCTTTTATTTTAGCAGAGGGGAAAAAGCTTTGCTAACTGTTCATTCATAATGTTAATCAACCACTTCAGCTCTGGAAGGTTTTACCCCCTTCCTGACCAGGCCATTTTTTTCGATATGGCACTGCGTTACTGTAGCCTCCCTGGCGGTTTTCCCGAGTGTGGCTCGGGGTTAAAATTCAGTACCATTAGCGGTAACCCCGAGCCACACTCGGGATCGCATTGCAGGATCCTGGGGCGGCTTTACTTACCTTGTCCCCGGGATCCTGCGATGTCACCCGCAGTGTCCGAGGGCTCCGTCCTCCTCCGAAGCCTCTCCGTGCCAGGCTCTGTTCCCTGCGAGCGGCGCGACGCACGGGGGCGGAGCCTGGCGGCAAATTCAAAAAAATGTCAAAATCATAACACATACAGTACTGTAATCTTACAGATTACAGTACTGTATGAAATGATTTCACATCCCTTTTGTCCCCAGTGCTCTGGCCCATGCCCTGCATGCAGTTTTACATGATATACACTGTTCTTTCTGCCTGGAAACTGGAGATTGTCCATAGCAACCAAAAAGTGTCCCTTTACGTCAAAAGTGGCTTTAGACCAGCTAGAAAACAGCGATAGTAAATTAGAACACTTGCAGAATTGAGCGATAGTGAATTGTGGGGAAATTTATTTTATTACTATTTTTTAAAATTTTTTTTAATTATTTATTTTTATTTATTATATTATAATTTATGTTTTTGTGTTTCAAACTTTATCATACCCGGGATATCTACTAGACTCTGGTTTGGACAGATTTAAGTGTGTTATTGTTAAGATTTACAGACCTACAATATAAAACGCCAAATTTCCATGTAAAATAATTGTACCGCTTTCAGCACCTAAAATCCGAAAGAATCTTACCGCCAGGGAGGTTAACTGACAATTGTGCGATCGTGCAACGCTGTACCCAAATAAAATTGATGTCCTTTTTTTCCCCACAAATAGAGCTTTCTCTTGGTGTTATTTGATCACCTTTGCGTTCTTTTGTGTTTTTTTATGCTATAAACCAAAAAATACTGACAATTTTGAAAAAAAAGAAAATTTTTTACTTTCTGCTATAAAACACATCCAATAAAAAATTAAAAGAAAAAACAAATTTCTTCATCAATTTAGGCCAATACGTATTCTACTACATCATTTTGTCCCGGGGAGCCGAGTCTCTCCCGCAACATCGTGGATAGAGATAGACTCAGGCAGTGGCGGCCCGTTCATCAGGGGTGCCCGGGTGCCGCCCCCTCTCTCCTCGTCACCCCCTATATGCAGTGGATAGATTCATGCAGTGCATGAATCTATCCATGGCCGCCGCGGCCGCCCCCTATTCATGCCCCCGGCCCCTTTTGGGTCACTGGGCGCATGAATTACACTGGCCAGGGTTTTTTGGTAAGCACCTGATTAGAGCAATAGGCTCTAATAGGCTTCAAAATAGGGTGGGCTTGGGACACTAAGGATGCGCCCGGAGCCCACCCAGGTGTGTTGCAACAGCGAATGAATATTCGCTGTTGCAACACTAATCCTCCTCCCAGCCAATTGGAAAGTGGGACTCATACCCATCACCCGATTGGCTGAAATGTCATGCAATCCTATTGGACATCTAGGAGGAGAAGAGGAGACACACAGCGGAAGCGAGGAGAAGAGCCGCCCAGTCCCTGCGGATGCCTGGATTCCTGATCCTCGCTGATGCTCCATGGATGCCGGATCCCCGCCACCTCTCCATGGATGCACTATCACCGCCGCCTAGATGGGGTAAGTGCCGGTGGACTGACCGGCTGACAGCCGGGGGGGGGGGGTTGATTTTCAGTTGCCGCGGGGAGGGGGGTAAAAGTTAAAAAAAGTCAAATTTCTTTATAAATTTAGGCCAAATTTTTTTCTCCTACATATATTTGGTAAAAAAAAAAAAAAAAAATCTAATAAGTGTACATTGATTGGTTTGTGTAGAAGTTATAGTGTCTACAAACTATGATATATATATACTGTAATTTGTATTTATTTATTTTTTATACTGTAATGGTGGTGATCAGCGACTTATAGTGGGATTGTGATAGTGCGGCGGGATCTGACACTAACTGAAACTGGGTGGGAACTGACTAACTAACACCGGCATCACCAGTGACACTAATACAGTTATCAGTGTTAATACTATGAAAAAGCATTTACCACATGAATAAATAAAAGTAAATAGTAGCACTGGTAACTAAAATCCTATAACACCCAGTGACAAGTGTTGGTAACTGACAAACTGATGATACATAAATATAAATGTGACCATGAATAGTCTATATGTAAGACATGATATCTGAAACAATCCTATGCAAAATTGTAATCTTGAATTCTTCCACCACACCACGTGCACTTGGTGATTCCACTCCCCTCTGGATATGCACTCACCAGATGACGATGCCTTGCACTCTCATGCTCGGCAAATCAGCATCAACCCTCACAGGGTTAAACATCCACTGATATCCAATCTTGAACCCAATGTCATAGACTCTCCACATATAATAAAACAAAGTGCTCCAATAGTGCAGTAACGTTGTGGTAAATTTATTAAAAAACTTCAAACATTGCACTCACATGAGAACAAGTAAAAGCATGTATGTATCCACTTGCAGCAGCAAGTGCTGGCATGGTATACTCACAGCGGACCCAGCATGTGTGATCTGTATCTCACACACACGAGATCGTGAACCTCGGAACGGCACTTCCAGTATTGTGTCAAACGTCACAACTGGTTGCCTTACAGCCATGTTCCGACGCGTTTCATCATCACAACCTATTAATGGGATCTGACACTAACTGACACTTGGTGGGAACTAACTAACTGACACCGGCATCGCCAGTGACACTAATACAGTTATCAGGGGTAATACTATACATTGTCACTGTACTAATGACACTGGCTAGGAAGGAGTTAACATCTTAGGTAATCAAGGGGTTAGGTGCGTGCCTACTATGTGTTAATGTGTGTATTATGTGCTGCCTTTTTACTAAAAATGTATTTGTTCCTTCTCCCTTCTCTCTTCTGCAGGGAAAAGAAACAAAGAGATTGTTCCCTCTGTACAGAGCACTGTGTTGTTTGTCAACACAAGGCTCTGTCCTGCGAATGAGCTGCTGAAAGACACAGCCAATGATTTATGGCTGGGACCTACTGTCAAAATCCCATTGTGTCTAATTACAGCGAGAGTTGGTGGGGGTGGGGGGTGTACATATGTGCCCTGAACCTGGGAGTGGCATACAGTTATGCTGCTGTGTCTTTAGGAGCTGCCCATCTGCAGTACAATGCGGGCGGGCATTCCTGAGAACGTTAAAGCTGAATTCTGGGATAAGCAAATCTAAAAATAAAAGACATATATTCTTACTCAAATATTGGTGTGCTGTTGAGGTACTCTCAGAATCCATGCAAGGACTTTCAATGGTGCTCTCGGAATCTCTGCCAGATTTTCCAGCGGTAGTCACAGAATCTTGGCAGGACCTCAGGTGGTACTCGTAGAATCCTTGCCAGGATTTACAATGGTACTCAAAGAATCCCAGTAAGGACTTCCAATGGTACTCGCAAAATCCCTGCCAGGAATTCCAATGGTACTTGCAGAATCCCCTGAAGGACTTCCGGATTCCCCAGTAATGATGCTGAGCATGTCCTCTGACTGGAAGGGCATTTAAGCTCCAGCCTATGATGTGGCTGTTGCTGTGGCTTATCACCAGCTATCTGGGAGATAAAGAGCTATAATACTTGTCTCCACACTGTAGCCTCTCTCACCTCCTTGATAAGGTGCTCCTGAGGGCCATGGCCTGGTGTCAATTTGCATCAAAGTAAACTGGGACCACTAGGGATCCTGGCCCATCTTCACCATCAGGAGCTCTGGTGAAGACCAGCTGCCACTTAGATTCTGCGCCTCAGGTGGGTCTACTTCACCTACCAGGGGGTGCTACAACATGTGCTTTGTGTATTTTCTATATGCTGAGTCCATCCCACAGCTCTGCTCTTTGTATGGGTTATGTGCAGCACAGTGGTGATGCCATTGATACTTTTATATGACAATATCTGGGTTCACAAAAGAGGTTGGTGCATACAAATTGGATTTATATCTTCTCTGGCTATGGAGGAATATATTTTAAAGAGTATTTTGTACCCAGAAGTTCAACTTTAAAGTGACCCTGACATCACAGGGTCATTTTTAGCCTGTTTGCGGTCTTTCTTGTGCATCATCTTTAAAAAAGGCTTCCTTCTGGGATGACAGCCATGCAGACCAATTTGATGCAGTGTGCGGCGTATGGTCTGAGCACTGACAGGCTGACCCCCCACCCCTTCAACATCTGCAGTGCTGGCAGCACTCATAAGTCTATTTCCCAAAGACAGCATCTGGATATGACGCTGAGCACGTGCACTCAACTTCTTTGGTCGACCATGGCGAGGCCTGTTCTGAGTGTAACCTGTCCTGTTAAACTGCTGTACGGTCTTGGCCACTGTGCTGCAGCTTTGTTTCAGTGTCTTGGCAATCTTCTTATAGCCTAGGCCATCTTTATGTAGAGCAGCAATTCTTTTTTTCAGAACCTCAGAGTTCTTTGCCATGAGGTGCCATGTTGAACTTCCAGTGTCCAGTATGAGAGAGTGAGAGCGATAACACCAAATGTAACACATCTGCTCCCCATTCACACCTGAGACCTTGTAACACTAACGAGTCACATGACACCGGGGAGGGAAAATGGCTAATTGGGCCCAATTTGGACATTTTTACTCAGGGGTGTACTCACTTTTGTTGCCAGCGGTTTAGACATTAATGGCTGTGTGTTGAGTTATTTTGAGGGGACAGCAAATGTACACTGTTATACAAGCTGTACACTCACTACTTTACATTGTAGCAAAGTGTCATTTCTTCTATGTTGTCACATGAAAAGATAGAATAAAATATTTACAAAAATGTGAGGGGTGCACTCACTTTTGTGAGATACTGTACAAGCCAACGGCAAGAATTACAGCAGATAATGGTTTTATGTTTCATAGATAACAACAATGATCTTATTTGTGGATCTTTAAATTTTGATAATAATTAAAAAAAAAATGACAGCAGTCAGATGGGGAGTAAGTATTTATCTCATCCAATGGTGAATACTTACAGTGGCTGGAGAGTGGAGAAGCTATGGTTTTTCAATACAGGGTCCGTCCAAAAGATAAGTCTATAAATGCTTTTTTACAGGCGACCTCTTGGCTAAAACTGACCGTGTGGTTTTGGGGTCAGTTTAAAGCTTCTTTAAGTATATAAAGAACATTACCGGCATGTCTATAGAGTGTGCGAGGAAACCCACAGAAGAACATGCCAGCTTTATCTAGATATCATTCTGGCTGGAATTTGAACCCCAATGGTGCAAGACAGAAGTTCTAACCGCTAAGCCACTGTGTTGATAGGGGTTCTAGCCAAAACTTCATAAAAAAATGTTTTGGCTATAGATACACATTAAGTGAGTGAGCTGAGAATCATTTACAACTTAATAAATAGATTTATATTTGTGTTCACAGTGTAATTATTGCAGGGGCTCTGAGTGAATTCTTCCACAATTATATATTTATGCTTTTAAATATATCCTTTTATTAATTATTTGTAAGTCTTGTATGTCTTAGCAAATTTATAGAATAGCAGAGTATAAATATTTCCTCATGGCAAGTGACAAAAAAAAAATTGTTAATATAAAATAGGATTCTATTTCCAATTTTCAATTATTTTCAGGATGTTTTAGTATTTTTTAATATCTATCTGTCTATCTATCATCTTCTTTTCATTAAAAACAAAAATATATTATTATACAGGATTTGTATAGCACCAATAGTTTGTGCGGCGATTAAAAAAAAAAAAAAAAAATCTATTAACATTTTAGTAATTGAATGGTAAAGTTTATAGGCCATTAGGTCATTTTTGTAAAGTTTACAATTGATCTATCTATCTCTCTATCTGCTAAAAATATTTAAGCTCATTTTTTTCCACAGCACCCCATATTGACAGAAATACACAGAATTGTTGACATTTTTGCAGATTTATTAAAAAAGAAAAACTGAAATATCACATGGCCCTAAGTATTCAGACCCTTTGCTCAGTATTTAGTAGAAGCACCCTTTTGATCTAATACAGCCATGTTTTTCACACCTGGATTTGGGGATCTTCTGCCATTCCTCCTTGCAGATCCTCTCCAGTTCTGTCAGGTTGGATGGTAAACGTTGGTGAACAACCATTTTTAGGTCTCTCCAGAGATGCTCAATTGGGTTTAAGTCAGGGCTCTGGCTGGGTCATTCAAGAACAGTCACGGACCAGAGAATCTTATTTCTCACCATCTTGGTGTCCTTCAGGTGTTTTTTTAGCAAACGGCTTACATGCGTCTTGCACTGAGGAGAGGCTTCCGTCGGGCCACTCTGCCATAAAGCCCCGACTGGTGGTGGGCTGCAGTGATGGTTGACTTTCTACAACTTTCTCCCATCTCCCGACTGCATCTCTGGAGCTCAGCCACAGTGATCTTTGGGTTCTCCTTTACCTCTCTCACCAAGGCTCTTCTCCCCCGATAGCTCAGTTTGGCAGGACGGCCAGCTCTAGAAAGGGTTCTGGTCGTCCCAAACGTCTTCCATTTAAGGATTATGGAGGCCACTGTGCTCTTAGGAACCTTAAGTGCAGCAGAAATTTTTTTTTGTAACCTTGGCCAGATCTGTGCCTTGCCACAATTCTGTCTCTGAGCTCTTCCGGCAGTTCCTTTGACCTCATGATTCTCATTTGCTCTGACATGCACTATGAGCTGTAAGGTCTTATATAGACAGGTGTGTGGCTTTCCTAATCAAGTCTAATCAGTATAATCTGGACTCAAATGAAGGTGTAGAACCATCTCAAGGATGATCAGAAGAAATGGACAGCACCTGAGTTAAATATATGAGTGTCACAGCAAAGCGTCTGAATACTTAGGACCATGTGATATTTCAGTTTTTCTTTTTTTAATAAATCTGCAAAAATGTCAACAATTCTGTGTTTTTCTGTCAATATGGGGTGCTGTGTGTACATTAATGAGGAAAAAAAATGAACTTAAATGATTTTAGCAAATGGCTGCAATATAACAAAGAGTGAAAAATTTAAGGGGGTCTGAATACTTCTCGTCCCCACTGTATCTATCTATCTATCTATCTATCTATCTATCTATCTATCTATCTATCTATCTATCTATCTATCTATCTATCTATCTATCTATCTATCTATCTATCTATCTATCTATCTATCTATCTATCTATCTATCTATCTGTCTGTCTGTCTGTCTGTCTGTCTGTCTGTCTGTCTGTCTGTCTGTCTGTCTGTCTGTCTGTCTATCTATCTATCTTCATTTTTAGGATTTTTGAATGTTATTTACCATTTTATTAAAAAAATGTAAGCATTGAGTGCAGCATTGTTTTTGCAGAGTTGTACCAAACTTCTTCATAATAATTAACTCTGCTTGCTGCTCAAATTTTTTACATTCTTTAATTTTTTTTTGGTTCCCAGTCTTTTTGCTTCTTTTTTCCCCTGATTTTTATTAATGAGTAAAAATGGTAATAACAATGAAGAAAAATAAAATATAAAACATTCAGTAAAAATGAAAACATTATTCTAGAAACATAGGAACAGTATAAAAATAGAGATGTAGTCAACTTTTATTTGTATTATGCATGCTATTATTTTGATTATTAACACTCAATCAAAAAATTACAAGTGTTTATACTATAAAAATCAAGGGGTTATGCCAAAAACACTGGGAGGAACAAGGCACAAACAAATCTTAGCTGAACATCTTCCTCCTGCAGTCATTGTGGTGGGGATCATGTTGGTAAAAAGTCAGACAACACATTTACTGCAAATGAATATAGAATATCAAACTTGCGTTATAATTTTATAATAATATTCAATATTATGTTATAAAAAATTAGAGATCAAAACTTGTTACCTCAATATGCCTAGTTTAATTTTATTAATCACTTAGATTTCAATTTCTAAAAGAATATACTGAATGAGGATTTATATGTTTCTTATGTGTAAAAACAGCAGCTGAGGTCAGATTACATGGTGCATTCCATGAGGCTGAGAGAATATATGGTGTATTCTATGGGGCATTTAATGGTGGGTAACATGGCGCATTCTATGTATGTAGAGGTTGATGAGAGATCAAATTAAATTTAAGTCCTTGGGTGTGTGCTTCTTGTAAGTGCTGCACAATAGCAGTACAATGGAAGCACACATGGACCCAGGTGGACTATGAAATACATATTATTTTAAAGGACGTTTAATACATTATCAGGGAAACTTACTAAAAACGAAAGCACAAAGAATCTAGTGCAGCTGTGCACAGTAACCAATCAGCTTCTAGGTTTTCTAGGCAGAAAACATGCAATCCCTGCTCAGATAGTTTGCCTGATTTACTAATGCTTACGTGGATATGGCGGTGCATTAACCATTCACAAACAAGCAGACTGCATCATTGCAGTATTTACCACAGAGCAGTAGCGGCTGTTTTTTTTTTGTTTTTGGCTAAACCCCCCCCCCCCCCCAAGCCGGGCGGCTGGTTGGTCATCAGTCCCAGCACTTACCCTCATCTAGGTTGCGGGCTCCTACGGGCGGCGGGCAGCGGCACCTGTGTCCTCTCCTCCTCTTCTGCATCACGGCTTCTGCCATGTGTCTCCTCCCTCCACCTCCTAGGTGTAAAATAGGATCACCTGTCCTTTCAGCCAATCAGGTGATGGGTCTCAAGACCTGCTTCCTGATTGGCCGGGAGGAGGATCAGTGTGGCAACAGCGAATATTCATTCACTATTTTCACACAACTTGGGGGGCTCGGAGTGCAGTGCTCTGCGCCCCGAGCCTACCCTTTTTTGAAGCCTATTAGAGCCTCTGGGTCTAATCACGTGCGTAAACCCCCCCTCCACTGGAATCCATGGGCCGGCGTCCTGCATGTAGATCAGGGGGCCTGGACACATGGATGGGGGGGGTGGCGCCTGTGCGCCCCTAATGGACTTGCAGTTGCTGCCACAGTGTATATACACAAAATGCAATTTTCTGTAATGTTTTTGGGTCTATGTAATCTTTGTTAGCAACTGTATGCAATGGGGCATGGTACTGCATATGCACAGATCTTTCTGCGATTTGCAGAAGCTCAAGCACCAGCCGACATAAAAGATTGCATAAAAGATTCCATGCTTTGATGCTTGGAATGGAAAGTACAACAATAAATGCCCTCACATTTTCATATGCTGGCTTCTTTCATAAGACAGCATAGCGTACAGAGTTTTCTGACTTAACTCTTATCTTCGCGCATGTACATTGTGCTTGGCAAGCCAATCGTTTTTTCTAAATTTAGGTAGAACTATAGGCACATTTTTTTTTTTTGGAAAGAGTAAGGGAGAGTTATAACCCATGTCAGTTTTTTGGGGATATTTACCATCACTTCCTGTCCACAGCCAAGACAGGAAGTGAGAGGAAATACCTGCAAATTAAAGGAAACCCTTGGGACCCCCCCCCCCCCCAGATCACCCAAACGAGTATCCCCATTGCACACCAGAGTCCCGTTTAAGAGATTTCTCCTCTAATATTTTTCTAGGGACAACCCAAAATTTGGGATTTAAGTTTACTTTAACTGTCAATGATAATGGTAAACAGGACAAATAGAGAATCTCCCTAACGGGGGCATAGACAGCAATAAAAACCTGGCAAGTGTACTAACCCCTCTCCACTCTTTCCAAAACTAAAAAGAATGTTTTTCCTTTAGTTATACTGTAATTCATTTTTAAAGCTGAACTCAAGATATGATCTTATGGTATACATACAGTTTGGACCAATGTAAGTATGCATATTTTTATACCTAATGGGGCTGGGGTAGCTGACAATAACTGTAGATGTTCTGGATCGCTGTTCATAGATTGCCTTGTATTTTTTTCAAGGAATACAAGGCAATCTCTGCTCAAGATGAAGATCATAATGTCACCATCCCTCTTCTCCATCATATCCAATCAGACAACATCTTATATTCATTGAAAAAAATACAAGGCATTCTATGACTGACGGTAGTGCCGAATGAGACCTTGTGGTCAGTGTACAGAGAAGAAGCCTCTTGAATAGTGTCCAGAAGATTGCATCTATCACTGTAGTAGCTCCAACTCCTTCCGTTATTTTAAGCTTCCTCAGTGGACCCTCAGATATGAAATATGCATTCTTACATTGTGCTAAGCTGGACCAACATAAGCATTGTAAAGTTCAGGGGTATAGCTTCTCAGGACCACATGCAAAGCTGGTTGTCTTAAACATAAAGGAGTTTATTTTTCTTTAAACAAACACAAAAGAGCTTCCAGCAGCAAACCAAACTTCAGAAAATGCACCACTAAAGTCTGCTTATCTTCAGCACAGACATCATAAAGGAAACGTAAGGTTTATACACAGGATTTACCCCAAGGTTAGCACAGCCCAACTCAGGTTGTTCGACAGCTCCCAGCACATGTGCAGTCTCCCTCTCCAAATCCTACACCCAACCACACCTAATACTAAGAGCTTCCTGTTTTATGTGCTGCTTCCTGGAGGCTGCTTAACCATGTAGGGACTGGAGTCCCCGTAGTCAGGAGTGGAGGTTCTTTTCCTACCCGAATGCCACTCCGAACCTCCATATTCCGGGTCCCAAATAAGCCAATACTAATGCTGAGAGGACTGCAAGTCAGTCCTCTCCTTTACTTGACTAGCCTGGAATTCCTCACCCATCAAGGGTGAAACCCCTAAGTACCCAAACATTTTCCTTAAAGGGGCCACAACCCAAATATTGATGCCACATAGCAGCCATCCAGGACCCATCTTGGAATCCTGTACAGCATACAATAAAGATCATAGTAAAGATAATGCCTGGAGTTCAGTATGGAAAGGCAACATTTTTGGTTTTTAGATAAGGATGGGTTTGACCCTTTTGCCGCGTACACACGAGCGGACTTTACGGCAGACTTTGCCTGGCAGACGGGATTTCGTCAAACAATTCGATCGTGTGTGGGCTCCAGTGGACTTTGTTTTCTCAAAAGTTGGACGGACTTAGATTTGAAACATGTTTCAAATCTATCCGACGGACTCGAGTCCGGTCGAAAAGTCCGCTCGTCTGTATGCTAGTTCGACGGACAAAAAGCCACGCTAGGGCAGCTATTGGCTACTGGCTATGAACTTCCTTATTTTAGTCCGGTCGTACGTCATCACGTACGAATTTGACGGACTTTGGTTGATTGTGTGTAGGCAAGTCCGTTCATTCAGAAAGTACGTCATAAAGTCCGTCGAAAAGTCCGCCGGGCAAAGTCTGCCGTAAAGTCCGCTCTTGTGTACGCGGCATTTGTCTAGGTTTTTTTGCCATTTGTGCCCCCACCTCTCTTTTTTTCTTGGTGACCCCTGTCACCATGGCAGAACATCCTACATTTCAGAGATGTCACCAGAACCAAAGGTAAGTGAAAGTCCTCCAGTTGGGACAACTGCTGCTGTGACAGTTCTCTAAGATGGGAATTCTGTTCACTTTTAGGAGAGGTCCTCCTGTTAACTACTGTGTCAAGACAGGAGTGAAGGGAAATCTCACTGGGACTTAGGCAGCAAAAAATAAACTATTATGCCCTGTACACACGGTCGGATTTTCCGACAGAAAATGTGTGATAGAACCTTGTTGTCGGAAATTCCGATCGTGTGTAAACAAATCCGACGCACAAAGTGCCACGCATGCTCAGAATAAATAAAGAAATGAAAGCTATTGGCCACTGCCCCGTTTATAGTCCCGACGTACGTGTTTTGCGTCACCGCGTTCAGAACGATCAGATTTTCCGACAACTTTGTGTGACCGTGTGTATGCAAGACAAGTTTGAGCCAACATCCGTCTGAAAAAATCCTAGGATTTTGTTGTCGGAATGTCCGAACAAAGTCCGACCGTGTGTACGGGGCATTAGAGGTTTAAACCCCTCCCTGTTTCACAAAAAAAAAAAACAATTTGACTTCACATACTATGACAGATGGATGGTTTGTCACTGTGAAATTGTGGTAAAGAGGCTAAGAGAAGGTTTTGTAAGTGAAAGGATGAGTCCTCAAAACAGTAACTCAAGCAAGAATTTCAATTAAGGACAAGTGGATTTTCTGCATGAAGGAGAGAGACTGCTGTCAGTCAGGGCTCCAGTGAGGAACCAGTGCTGCTAATGCAGTGATGTCTATGGGTGGGTGTCTAGGCCAGGGCTGTGGTGTGAGCACCTACTGCTGTTGCAGCATTACAAGAGAGTTCCTATCACGTACCTGGTGACAACTGGAATGTTGTGGAGGCCTCTCTTGCACCTCCTGCCCAACACTCCTGAAGGTGGAGACAGAGTGTGAGGGCACGGAGTGGCACGAGTGCCGGAATAGCTGGCTGGTGAAGTCTACACTTAGGTGGAAGGAGCTGGGAGGTTTAGTTCTAGGAACGGGATACTGAAGCAGCCTGGCCCCAGAGCAGGAGATGGTAGCAGACAGCGATCAGCGGCCACCAGGTATTAAGACACTGAGTCAGCAGACAAAGCAAGTCCAGGAAGCAGGCCAAGATAGGTAACAGTCAGGCAGCACAGTACAGAATCAGCAGGCAAAGATAAGTCTAGTAAATAGGCCAAGGTCAAAGAGATCAGGTGAATAAGGTTAATGCAGGAGCAAAGGCAGAGTCCAGGAGAAAGCCGGGTTTTACACAGGTAAGCAGGTTCAATGGATCATGTCACAGGAATGCAGGTACAAGCTGAAGACCATTCAGCAACTGCTCCTGGTGACAGGCCAGTTTCAATAAGCAGCTTGGCGCCAAGTATGCACGCTAATTCGTATATGCACGTGCGCATGCATGTGTGGGAGTGCGTGCACGAATGCGAGAACCTTGAACAGGAATAGTACATCTTTGCCTAGAAGTATTATCACGTGAACAATGTGCATGCGCACGAATATTAGCATAAGCTCGCACTGGTTTTCTTTTGTTGGGAATCTGTTTTACCTTACCGTTCCTTTGGGTATGTTTGTCTCCAGGTCATCTGGCCCAACCAGCCAGGCCCCAGTCCATCTGAATGAGGAACCTGTAGTCAAAGCCAGGAGGCTGAGTGTGGTTTTGTTTCTGTATGAAGCTGGAACTAAAGCTAGCCATGGATGCATTGAAATTTGGCCGGTTCAGCAGGGACCGGACAAATTTCTATCCATCTATGGCTGTTCCCGATTGAGAGAAGTTGATCTAATGATTGACTTCTCTTGAATGGGACTGTTGGAAGATTTTTGTTTGATCAGTGCCTGCAGCCAACCTTGCTTGTAAATGGGGGAATCTGTTCGATGTTTTTCGATCAGCCCGATAGCTGAATGATCTGAATGAATGATGAATGAGCTGAATGAATGATAAAAAAAATGATCCATCCCCTATATAGGTAAACACTGTGTGTTTTGCTACTCCATTTGATGAATAAACATGGGCAGGAAACCGTAAAACTAATTTAAGGCTACATCTCACAATACATACAGTAAAATGCAGACTCCATTTTGTAGTGTGTCATATAGGAACAGATAGTACGAAAGCAGGATTCTTTGGTTCTTCAACATGCATGCCAAACTAGGAAGATACATGGCGATCATCACTATACAATCAGCTAGGGAGGTTTGCTATGCATGCATAGAGCTGTAAGCAAATGCAGCATGCTCTTGTTTATGTGCTTCTCTGATTGGAACCTAAATTCTGAACTCCAACACCTCAGGGTATGAATGTTAGCTAATAAGCCACCATAATTCTGAACACTTTATAGACTTTCACGACATAGGTTGACCTTCTCTGTTAAACCCTGGAGAGGAAAGATGGATTTTCTCCCCTCCAGACTTTGCCAATTTTCCACTGAACTTCTTCAGTTCTTTTTTTTTATCAGCAAATGAATGGGCCATTTTTTTTTACTGTTCTCTGTATGACATAACTTTTCTTACAATGCTGAGCTGTAAAGGAAGGCCTGACAGCATCTATATTTATACTAGTTGAAATGATAAGATCCTCCACTTGGCCTCGTAATGAGTAATGATGATGATCATCTGTAGATAGAACATATGGTTATTCTCAGTTTTTATGGCAATGGATGACACATTTACAGTCCAGCTATGCTCAGACATTGTTAAATGTCTTCAAACTTTGTAAAATTTAGCACATTTGAAACGGTTCCAGGCCACTCAGAGGTGTTTATGAGCCAGATCAAAGCTAGATTGCCTCAAGTATTTGAATGCAGCAATTAAAGTTGTGGAGCGATGTAGTAATTCTAACATTCATAAGTCAGAACTTAAAAATATCAGGATGAATTTATTAAATGAAAAGAATTCACACCAAGAACCACAGCCATACACATGGGTGTCTCTGGAATACTTCAGAGTTGGATTATGCCAAAAAAATTTGTGGTGACTGCCAACTGCCAACTCATACTGTTGTGGGGTAAAGCTGTGGTCTGTGAGTGGGGTATAGTGATCTCTTCATGGTGAGGCTCTGCGAGTAATGAGATTCACAAAAGCTCACAAATACTCTCAGAGAGACCGGTCCTTCTATATATTTCTGTGTTTTGTTCATCTGTCCAGGAAGGTAGCTCAGTAACCAAATGTACAACAACCTATCTTCTTTTCTTCTGGATAGTTAGCTTCAGTATTGTCCTTTTCTGGGTAAATTATGGCTTTGGGGAACCCTTGCTTCCACACAGTACTGGGGTCCTGGTTAAAAAAAACACCAGGTTTTGCTTTTTGTGGACACTTTGCAGTTCTGTCTGCAGATCTTGTAAATCCTTCCCTTTGCTTTCCACCAAATTCCAAAAGGACTGAAATTACACTTAAACTCTTCATTTCCTTAAAACTGTGAGTTCATTTTCCTTCACTATATTCATTGCTTGTGTTGGCATTCATTGTGCATGCAGATTTCCTCTCCAAAGTTGATTATTATAGCAGATTCCACTGACAAAGGAAAACGGGGACATTTCACTAAAATAGCAATTTTTAAATATTTTCTAGCATTAATTATTCATACAATGTATCTAATATAGTAAGGATGTAAAGGTTCAAAATCCATCAAGTTCAACCATTTACAATTCTTAAGCTGGCCATACACTAGCAGGTAGGGATGAGCTGAAGGCCCTCCGGTTCGGTTTGCAGCAGAACATGAGAACAGGCAAAAAATTAGTTTGAACACGCGAATGCCTTTAAAGTATATGGTACACGAATGTGAAAAATCAAAAGTGATTTTAAAGGCTTATATGCAAGTTACTGCCATAAAAAGTGTTTGAGGACCCGAGTCCTGCCCCAGGAGACATGTATCAATGCAAAAAAAATTTTAAAAACGGCCATTTTTTTCAGGAGCAGTGATTTTAATAATGCTTAAAGTGAAACAATAAAAATGAAATATTCCTTTAAATATCGTGCCTGGGGGGTGTCTATAGTATGCCTGTAAAGTGGTGCAATTTTCCCATGTTTAGAACAATACCACAGCAAAATGACATTTCTACAGGAAATAAAGTCCTATAAAACTGCTCGCGGCTGTAATGTATTGTCGGGTCCTGGCAATATAGATGAAAATCATTGAAAAAAAACGGCATGGGTTCCCCCTCCAGTCCATTACCAGGCCTTTGGGTCTGGTATGGATATTAAGGGGAACCCTGCACCTAAATTTAAAAAAAAAATGGCGTGGGGTCCCCCAGGCACTATATACTCTGAACAGCAGTATACAGTGGGGACGGAAAGTATTCATATCCCCTTAAATTTTTCACTCTTTGTTATATTGCAGCCATTTGCTAAAATCATTTAAGTTCATTTTTTTTCCTCATTAATGTACACACAGCACCCCATATTAACAGAAAAACACAGAATTGTTGACATTTTTGCAGATTTATTAAAAAAGAAAAACTGAAATATCACATGGTCCCAAGTATTCAGACCCTTTGCTCAGTATTTAGTAGAAGCACCCTTTTGATCTAATACAGCCATGAGTCTTTTTTGGGAAAGATGCAACAAGTTTTTCACACCTGGATTTGGGGATCCTCTGCCATTCCTCCTTGCAGATCCTCTCCAGTTCTGTCAGGTTGGATGGTAAACGTTGGTGGACAGCCATTTTTAGGTCTCTCCAGAGATGCTCAATTGGGTTTAAGTCAGGGCTCTGGCTGGGCCATTCAAGAACAGTCACAGAGTTGTTGTGAAGCCACTCCTTCGTTATTTTAGCTGTGTGCTTAGGGTCATTTTCTTGTTGCAAGGTAAACCTTCGGCCCAGTCTGAGGTCCTGACCACTCTGGAGAAGGTTTTCGTTCAGTATATACCTGTACTTGGCCGCATTCATCTTTCCCTCAATTGCAACCAGTCGTCCTGTCCCTGCAGCTGAAAAACACCCCCACAGCATGATGCTGCCACCACCATGCTTCACTGTTGGGACTGTATTGGACAGGTGATGAGCAGTGCCTGGTTATCTCCACACATACCGCTTAGAATTAAGGCCAAAAAGTTCTATCTTGGTCCCATCAGACCAGAGAATCTTATTTCTCACCATCTTGAAATCCTTCAGGTGTTTTTTAGCAAACTCCATGTTGGCTTTCATGTGTCTTGCACTGAGGAGAGGCTACCGTTGGGCCACTCTGCCATAAAGCCCCGACTGGTGGAGGGCTGCAGTGATGGTTGACTTTTTACAACTTTCTCCCATCTCCCGACTGCTTCTCTGGAGTTCAGCCACAGTGATCTTTGGGTTCTTCTTTACCTCTCTCACCAAGGCTCTTCTCCCCCGATAGCTCAGTTTGGCCGGACGGCCAGCTCTAGGAAGGGTTCTGGTTGTCCCAAACGTCTTCCATTTAAGGATTATGGAGGCCACTGTGCTCTTAGGAACCTTAAGTGCAGCAGAAATTTTTTTTGTAACCTTGGCCAGATCTGTGCCTTGCCACAATTCTGTCTCTGAGCTCTTCAGGCAGTTCCTTTGACCTCATGACTCTCATTTGCTCTGACATGCACTGTGAGCTGTAAGGTCTTATATAGACAGGTGTGTGGCTTTCCTAATCAAGTCCAATCAGTATAATCAAACACAGCTGGACTCAAATGAAGGTGTAAAACCATCTGAAGGATGATCAGAAGAAATGGACAGCACCTGAGTTAAATATATGTGTCACAGCAAAGGGTCTGAATACTTAGGACCATGTGCTATTACAGTTTTTCTTTTTTAATAAATCTGGAAAAATGTCAACAATTCTGTGTTTTTCTGTCAATATGGGGTGCTGTGTGTACATTAGTGAGGAAAAAAAATGAACTTAAGATTTTTGCAAATGGCTGCAATATAACAAAGAGTGGAAAATTTAAGGGGGTCTGAATACTTTCCGTCTCCACTGTGTGTATATATATATATATATATATATATATATATATATATATATATATATACTTCCTGCACTGACTGAATATAGAGTAAACACTGAATTTATAGTCTATGCTAGATCTAGTTGTTTTATTTTTTTTGGGGGGGGGTATTTGGAGGATAGTTTAGCTTGTATATTTGCGTTATAGAGTTGGGGGTAGAATTTAAAGCTTAAATCAACATTAAATGAAAGTATTTTTATATAAATAACAAACATGTCATACTTACATACTGTGTAATGGTTTGCACAGAGCAGCCCCAATCCTCCTTTTCTGGGGTCCCCCACCGGCCCTCCCCACTTTTCTTTTGCGAGTGCCCCAAGTCACTTTCCATGGGGGCACCCATGCATGCTCTCTCCTGGGCAACTCGGCCCTGCCCCCCTGCTCCCTCATCAGCATTTGATTGACAGCAGTGGGAGTCAATGGCTGCCGCTGCTATCAATCTTCCCAATGAGGAAGGAGACAGTGCTGATGCTCTTGTGCACATTGCTTGATCGGATCAGGCTCAGATAAGTATAATGGGGGGGCTGGGGGGCTCCTGCAGCACAGAAGGTTTTTATATTTTATTTTTAATGCATAGAATGCATTTAGGTTAAAAAAAACCTTGGGGCATTAGAACCACTTTAAATAAACATGATAAAGTGTCCTGAGAGAATCATCCCGTAATGAATAACACAACTAATAGAAAAAAATGGGACTTTAAATATAGCCCTCGGGAGACCAGAACACTAAATACACAGGTATATATAAGTACAAATATTTATGTATAAACAAATGGATGTGAAAAACACCCAATATATATCAAAACAAATACAAAAGATTATAATTATAGCACCTCTAGATATGTTTTTTTAGCATTTACGAAGATTGGGGCCATGTCCTGATGAAGCAATCCCCGTGAAACGCGTCGAAACAACAACCATTTGTTATGGCGCTACAATTATAATCTTCTGTGATTGTTTTTATATACAGTGGGTGTGTTTCACCTTCATGTGTTGTTAAATTGGCATAATAATTATTTGTACTTTTATATACCTGTGTATTAAGTCTTGTGGGCTTTATTTAAAGTCCCTTTTTTTTATATTGGTTGTGATTGTTTAGTTTGTTTAAATGTTTTTTTTGTATCTGTGTTTCCACCCCCCCCCCCCCCCCCATTTTTTTGTGGGTGCCCTTATCGCCATTTTTTTGTGAAATGCAGAAAGGGTGTTTGTCAGCATCAATGTTTCTGTAAACTTAAATTTGCTCCCTGGCCCACCCCTCTCTTAAGGACAAGAAAACTGATCAGCTCCTGGTAACACCTATTCCTCTATGCAAAAGGTAGTGAGATGCATAAAATATTGAGAGACTGTAAATCTTATTATTATTAACAGCCCAGAATCATTTAAATGTTCAGAAACCTCTTTACGATAGACACCATGCGTCAGGTGTTCTACAGGACCCCCTTCATCAGGACCTGAACATTTAATGACCTGTTTAAAACCCAGAGATACGATTAACATCCTATGATTGAAACTGGGTCAGAGGTACAGCGTGTGCTTAGGTCATGATCTAGATCTCAGCATCCCCACCAGGTTCCATGGATCCAACATTTCACCTCTCTGTCTAACTATCATATAACAATAATGACAGGTTTAAGTATTATTTATCCAGCGTATTTATTCATTGACTTATAAAGTGCACAAGCAAAAGCACTGAAAGGAGTTAATCACATGTAAAACATGCTTATGCTTATTAACATGCTTTCCTAAACCCTAATGATACTAATTTACTGCCAAAATAAGTAAAAAAATGCAGAATATTACAATCAACCCTTGGATTTTTATGATCGATCAATGGATTATTGCAGGGGTCTCCAAACTTCTCAAGCAAAGGGCCAGTTTACTGTCCTTTAGATTTTTGGGGGGGGGGGGGGGGGGGGGACTATGGCCAGTGGAAGTAGCAAATGCTTCAGCATCAGCGGCAGTAAACAATATCTCAGGCTTGGTGGTCAGTGGGAGTAGAATTACATGACCCCTGGGGTTAAGAGGAGGAGTAATAGTGCTTCATCATTGGTATTAGTGGGAAGAATAGTGCCCCATTGTTGGTGTCAGTGTAAGAGATATCAGCCCCATCATTGGTATCAGGTGGGAGAATAGTGCCCCATCATTGGGCATCAACCCTCCTATCTGTCTGTGCCCTTGTGCTGTAATGTTTTTATCCTGAATTTTTCAGCTTTTCAATAGAGGATTTGGCATTTGAGTGGAGTGTGCAGCCATTCTACGTTTCATACTTTGCATCACAGAGGCAAGCTGGGCGAGCACCTCTGACTGTGGACAGAACACAATGGTATAACACGTTTACACCTGGTGGGGTGTCTTACCTTTCTCACCCCATCATTGGTGTTAGTGAGAGGAATAGTGCCTTTTCATTGGTTTTAGTTGGAGAAATAGTGCCCCATCATTGTTATTAGTGGAAGGAATAGTGCCCCATCATTGGTGGCAGTGGGAGGAATAGTGCCCTATTGTTGGAATAAGTGGAAGTGATAGTATTCCATCATTTATGTCAGTGGAAGGAATAGTGCCCCATCATTGGTATCAGTGGGAGGAATAGTGCCACATCGTTGGTGTCAGTGGGAGGAATAGTGCCCCATCGTTGGTGTCAGTGGGAGGAATAGTGCCCCATCATTGGTGTCAGTGGGAGAAATAGTGCCCCGTCATTAGTATCAGTGGAAGGAATAGTGCCCTGTCATTGATGTCAGTGGGAGGAATAGTGCCCCATCATTGGTGGCAATGGGAGGAATAGTGCCCCATCATTGGTGTCAATGGGAGGAATAGTGCCCCATCGTTGGTGTCAGTGGGAGCAATAGTGCCCCATCGTTGGTGTCAGTGGGAGCAATAGTGCCCCATCGTTGGTGTCAGTGGGAGCAATAGTGCCCCATCATTGGTGTCAGTGGGAGCAATAGTGCCCCAAGAGCCAGATAAAGGCAAGCAAAGGGCTTCAGTTTTGAGACCACTGGATCATTTAATGTGTAAGTCGCTGCTGTGTTTTTAAAACCCATTTTGGAGACAAGCAATGAATTTATTGAAATAAAAGGGTATAACACGTTTACACCTGGAGCCGTGTCTTACCTTTCTCGCCCCATCATTGGTGTCAGTGGAAGGAATAGTGCCCCATCATTGGTGTCAGTGGGAGGAATAGTGCCCCGTCATTGATGTCAGTGGGAGGAATAGTGCCCCGTCATTGATGTCAGTGGGAGGAATAGTGCCCCGTCATTGATGTCAGTGGGAGGAATAGTGCCCCGTCATTGATGTCAGTGGGAGGAATAGTGCCCCAAGAGCCAGCTAAAGGCAAGCGAAGGGCTTCAGTTTTGTGACCACTGGATCATTAAATGTGTAAATCGCTGCTGTGTTTTTAAAACCCATTTTGGAGACAAGCGATGAATTTATGTAAATAACTTTAAAAAACAACAGATCAAAGTTTTCAGCGAGGAAGTGATGCCATCTAATGTCATTTGATCAAATCCTTTTAAATTAGTGCTCAGGAAAGCAAAATATAAATGCTGCACGTAACTTGAAGCTGACCATCTAGCAGATCCGTAAACACCAATTAATGCAGTTTTGTGTTCCATAAAAAAGATAATAGACGCGGCTTATATACGTGTCTTAGGCTTTCTTGCTTTTCAACTTTTTGTAAGCCTCAGACTGCAAGAGGGAAGATTAGCACCAGAAGCCAACTGGGCTCAGCAGCATTGCACATGTGCTGGCAGTGAACCCACAGCATCTCGCAGCAGGCTCAAGTGGCCTCTTAAACAACCTGGACTTTTTGTACAAAAGATCTTTCACAGCAGAAGATACCCGAATTGCAGGTTTCTTAGGATGGCTTATATATGATCTCCAGGCAAATATCTAAATACAGAGCTGTAATATATGTAGCTGTGTAGCCAGGTGCTGGGCTACAGCAAAATGTAAAATGAGATGTTGCCTTTTATTCTTCTCTCCCCCTCTACTGAGATACTGATATTATGCTATACCAAATCACCTCCGGTCAGAAGGGGGAGAGCTAAAGCTAAGCAAGCCCATAGAATTTTATGCAGAGTGCTGAGAATCCTGGGAGTTGTAGTTTGAGACACCAGCCATGTAATGGGATGAATAGACCCCTTACAGTACAGATCCCATTAGGTACAGTGCAGTAGGAGGAGTGGAGAGATGATTTTTTTATTAAATTGCCTGAGAAAGTTCTTACTCTTGGCACCAAAAGTTAGAGGGAGAGCACCTCTGTCTGGTTATTTGCATGCCAGCGGAAGACCATACCATTGGAGATCCGAGCCTGAGACTGGGAGTGAGGAAACCTGGGGGCAGCGCCCCTCCTCCCACATAACAGCGCATGCACCACTGTCATGGGGAGACTGGAGCATCCACTCCTCCTCTGCTTCACACTGCTGATCATCGGAAGCTTCCGGGGAGAGACCACGGGGGTCCCCCTTCTACAGCCAGAGGTCACCGCGTTCCTGGAGACTGTCGAGAGAACTATTAGCCCATTGCTGATACTGCTAGCAGGGACTGAGCCATTGACAGCAGAACACCCAGTGTATCCAATCCATTCCCATACTGTATCCTATCCCTTGCTGCACTATATACTGCACATATACCAACCCTATACTGCATTATACTGAACCTTTACTCCATCTGAACCACAACTACCTTGCACCTGTTCTAAGATTATACTGTACCCATACTGCATGCAGGTTAACTGGGACTGGCATTAAATTCACTGATGCTCTTAAAGGGCCCCAACGATAGCCGGCAGAAGAATATCTCAAAGGCCTGCCCCTCTCGTAATAATTATTCTGCAAGCCCCCTTTGCTCCCCTGGCAAACTGTTTAATGAAGGTGCTTTTGTGCTTTACATATTGGGAATAGGCTAACAATTTATTTATTGATGTTCATTAATTGTCTTGTCATGAGCACTTTTATGTATTATGCATTATACACATTCACGTGTTTACATTGATATTTTGTGTAGCATAACTTCCGCGGGGCCTGCTGAGTTTAGACATGTTTTTTCCCAAATCAGTGCAGAGGCAGCCAGACGTACAGCAATGGTCCAAATCACTCAAATAATCAGTCTAGGGTTTTTGTTTTTTGTGTCATTTATTGCCTAAAGAACTTGTAACAGGGATGGGTTGGGGAACGGGATACTCCAAAATGGTTAGCAATTAGCTGTGTCTTTGGCACCTGGTTACCCTGCACAATGGCTATTGGTATCCAGTGCAATCTCAGGAACACTGCACAAAACAGGAAGGCACTCTTCTTTAAGCTCACAGATCAAAATCTTCCTGAGGACAGGGGAATGGACAGTATCTGAGACCCTATGAGAGCCATCTCAGTCCAGGCAGCCCCAGGCACTTACATCCCAAAGAGTACCCAGTCATCAGGAGTCAGTTCAAGGACACTACTCACAAGTTTCCAGGACTGCTGCTAGCTTCCAGCTTCCTCTGAACACTTTCCAGGTAGTCAGATAATCTTTGTCCAGACTGACTTGCTCAGGTGGAGTCCTGCACCTAGCTTCAGATAACTCCCAGGTCTCAGCCCTGCCACCACAGTCCATAGGCTGCCTCAGTGGCACTAGCCCCCCTGAGGCCAGCGACTTTTCTCCACAGGGAAAGACTTCCTCTACAGGGCTCAAGACTATTTATCTGCTCCCCCAGCCACCATCTGGGTACACCTCCCCAGGGATTGGCCGAGTCCTGCTGTATAGTCAGGCTGGTTATATGAATTATCCCTCCCTAAACTCTAGAAACGTCTCCCCAGCCTGTAAAGCCCTGAACAGACCAAAGGAAAAAAAACACTGCTCCCTTGACTACAGAATGTACAGACTACATCTGTTACTACTTTGAATAATTATGTGTGTTTTATTTTTTTTTTTATCAGTTGTTAAAGTGGAGTTCCACCCACTTTTACAACTCTTCAGCATCCCTCGCAAAACCGTGCACTGCAAACGAATTGGATATTTAAAAAAAATTTTCTCAGCACCTACTGTATATCTGCTGTATTCATTTTTCACTTCCTCCTCCCTAGCCGTGGCTCATCGCATCATTTCCTGTTTGCAATGCCTTCTGGGAAGGGGCGGCAACTTCCTCTGACACTGCCGTTGCTATGGAAACCCTGACCTGAAACCTCTTACACTGCTTGCGCTGCACTGAGCATGTGCGAGATCTGCAAGGATGAGATCCAGGAAGAAATACAGTCTGGCTTCAGATGCCCACACTTAAGATGGCCACGGCCTGCTGTAAGTTTATAATATAACAAACTACTGCTATAAACGAACAAAACAGGCCTTAGTTTACAGACTAACTTTACTAGAATACATTAAGCTTGTGTATTATCGGGGTATTTTTATTTAAAAATTATAATTTTGGCCGGAACACCACTTTAAACATTTTCGTTAGCAGTTTGAGGTTCGTGTGTTTATGTGTATGCACATGTTTTTACTCATTTATTTCTTTTTTTCACCAGGTATTGCACGTGTTTTATTTAATTTATGTGTTCATTAGCACCACACTGTTAGGATTTTAATACAATAAATATTTGATCATTAATTTAATATTTGTTATGAAATACAACAAAATGAAATAAACATTTAAAAACTGTAAAGTTTAATAAGTACAATGCAATGAATGTAAAAGTCTCATTGCTGTCCTTTTGGCATTGGCAAACAATAGTATACAAGGCACCTTAACAGAGTATTTGTTTTACCTTTGTGAGAGATTGTGTACTATATACTTCCTGATCAATAAGATAAGTAAAGCATACGTCCCAACCTTTTGAGATGGGAATGAGGGACACCTATCAGCAAAAGTATGCAGATGTAGGACACACCCCCTGGCACGCCCCCTTAAAGGAAAATTGTACAAAAAAACAAGTTTGGTCAAACCCACAAGTGCTTTTTTACCATTACTATTCCTTTATATTGGCTTTTGAAATTTACAAATGCAGCAATTTAGAAATTGGATTAAAGGTTTAGCACTGGAAAACACTTTTTGATAGAAAAAAGTGCATTTTATATACGTCTATAAAGATCAGGCCAAAATGAGGTACAAATGAGGAGGAATGAGGGACAGAGGGACATTGCTCCAAATCAGGGACAGTCCCTCCAAATCAGGGACAGTTGGGAGCTATGGTAAAGTGTCACTCATTTTCATGTGGAATTTGCTTTTAAGAGACATACTTTTACAGCTGAACTCCAGGCAAACAGCTACGTACAGAAGTTAAATATTGTATAATATTATTATTATTATTATACAAGATTTGTACAGGGTCAAATGTTCAGTACTTTACAAAATGAAAGGGAGACAGTACAGTTACAATACAGTTCAATACAAAAAGAATTACAGGGTCCTGTACATACTGTATGTAAGAGCTGTTTTATCTGACAAAAGATTTGTACTTCTACAGTGGGTATAGAAAAGAATTACCCCCCTTTAAAATAAGGGGTAACCTGAAATGAAGACAAACACCGCTTTTATTTTATCCAGCTGTATTTACTAGTGCAACCTATAACATACAAGTGAAAGATATAACACCAACATGTCAGAAAGAATTTTAAGAAATTCAAAAACAGAATCACCGAGTTGGAAAAAGTATCAACCCCTTATGTTAGTATTTTGTTGGACCACCTTTTGCTTTAATTATAACCTTTAGTCTGTTGGAATATGTCTCTACTAACTTTGCACATCTAGACTTTGCAATATTTGCCCACTCCTCTTTACAGAACTGATCAAGTTCAGTTGAATTTGATGGCGACCAGTTGTGGACTGCAGTCTTTAAGTCACTCCACTGATTTTCAATGGGGTTTAAGTCTGGGCTCTGAATAGACCATCCAAGGACATTCACCTTTTTCGCCTTTTTCTCCCCTTGCTTCTGGGTCACATGTGGAGCTGCTACCCCGCTGCTTTGTGAATACAAGAGGAAGCACCATTCAGAAAATGCTTTTCCAATCCTGAATAAATGCAAAGCGTTCTCTGATTGGACAATGTGGAGAGCGTGACAGGTTTTTTTCGTCTTTTTTTGTCTCCTGCCTACCCCTTTTTTTTTTTAATTGTCAGCCGCCGTTTTTTTCACTATAGGCTGTTCCCCCTTTTTAATTTTTTTTAATAGTTTTTACATTTCTGTCAGTGTCAGTCCTTAATTTAAAGTGCAGCAAACACCACTTTTCATTCAATAAAGTGCATCCAATCACACAATTCCCAATTTCTATTAAATTTGGGTAATAAGCCCCCCCATCATGTCTGGGAGGCCAACAAGGATAGGCAGACGTTTCCATGCCACTAAAAGGGGTCAGCAGCATCTGTGTACACAGGCAAAGGTGGACGTGGTCAGTCCTCAGGCAGGTCACATCTGTCTCTGTTTAGTGTTGCCAGTGCTATCCAGCCATAGCATGAAGAGGAGGTGGTGGACTGGTTTACTAAACCATCCTCATCCTCCTCATCCTCTATGACCCAAGCTGACACTAGTGTGTAGTCCACTAGAGCAGCCTATTCTGCCTCCTTGTCCACAGCTACTCCTGCCATAGCCTCACGTATCATGCACGGAGGAGTCAGCTGATTTATTTGACCACAGCGTTAGCCACTTGCTTCTTGAGAATGCACAGACATTACTTGATTTTGATGTTGGTTATGAGGTAGAGGAAGGGAGTAACATGAGCCTACAGAGAGGGGAGAACACTGATAAACAACAAATTGGCAGTCATGTTCCCCCAGCAACAGTTTTTTTTACAGCAAGGCCAGTGTTGCTTTTATCAAGATTACCTCTATAGGGTTACAGTGTGAAGGCACTACTAACACCCAAAGCCTATTTTTTCTGCACCTGTTACTTCTATCCAAAGTCTGCAAAAGAGACAACAGACTTTATCTAAAAAAAAAATGTAATATCGGCCTGAATGTACTATAATTTGGCTTCCTCGCATAAGGATTGCTCACTGTGGTACAAAACTTTGTTATTTTCATCCAAAGTCTGCCAAAGAGACACCAGAATTTATCCAAAAAATCTCTAATCTTGTTCCGAGTGCACTAAATTGTGGCCTCATCATACAGACTGGCTTCCCAAGTCATTGTTTACTAAATAAAGAAAGTTTGCAGGGAAAATCCATTTTTATAAATGTCAGTTTTGCTGCAGCAGGTTTTATACATGGCACAGATGCGCCATTTTACAGGCAGACTAAGGTGACCCCCAGGCAGTATATTTAAAGGAATTTTTCATTTTTATTGTTTCACTCTAAGCATCATTAAAATCACTGCTCCTTTAAAAACAATCTTTTTTAAAAGTTTTTTTGCATTGGTACATATCCCTCAGAGCAGTACCTGGGCCCCCATATCCTTTTTATGGCCAGTAACTTGCATATAAGCCTTCAAAATGTGGACTTTCAATTTTTCAAGTTTGGGTCCCATAGACTTCAATAGGGTTCACGGTTGGGGTCCAAACTTTTGCGATGTTCGAGAGTTCTGGTGTGACCCAATATGGGAGGGGGGGTTTGGCCCATCTCTACTGCCTGTTACCATACACATGTGATCAGTGTCATTTTTTTATTTTTGCCTGCTCTAGATTCAGAGAAAAAAATACCTTTCAAGTTCCCCACCATGGGACATCATCTTATTTCAGCTGTTTCCAAAGCTCAGTGGGTCGATGACTTACAAACTTGTGGTGAGAATATTACTTTTATAAACCACAAACACTAATAAAGTAAATCCGATATCTCAGTTACATACGGGAATAAACACTGGGCGCACCTATGCTACAGACCTCTGTTGTATAGTTATTGTAATTACATAACACTTCATTTGGCCTCTTTATTTAGATCTCTGTGTTCTACCTTCTGCTGGACGTAAAATGCACAAAATTAAATAAAAGTAGCGTTATTGTGTTCGAAAAAGGTTGAATATTCTGTTCCGTTCTCATCCCACATAAACAAACGGCACCACCGGCCTTTTCACATATTTATGGCTTGATAAAGTTACAAAACTGAGTGAAGTCCTGAAAACAATGGCAGAAAGTACATGGGAAGAACGAAGCAGTCACCTACTCAGGGATCACCAAACCTTCCTGCATCCAAGACTCCTCTATCACCGCTCCAAAGACTCCCGCTGATACCTTTTCCAGAAATTTTACTTGGTCCTACGACCGCTCAATGAGGTGTGCATCCTCCAAAGAATTTTAACCAGACCTCATAAAGCAATGATGAGAGGAACAGTTGGTGGGGCTGAGATCCATCAGACTTTTTTGCATACTTATCCCTGAAATCAATCCTTGAGCAATATCGAAGTAAACTTACTTTACAAATACAAAATAAAGTTGATAAAAAAATTCATATTCTTTTATTGTCAAATAGAAATAGTATAAGCATGGTGTAAAGGTGGCTTCCAGGGTTATAATGTCAGGTCGAATAAACATTCTTAAAACAAAACAAAATCTCAAATGAATTTCTACTAGTGTATGGCACGGCTTTAGTCAATCACTGACCCGTGGTGAGCATTTCTGGTGTTCTGACACCTGATATGTAAATGATTATTAGGAGTGTATCTAAACTGTAAGAAAGAACCTCTCTGATCTGCTCCCTCTCAGTCTGTTAAAGTGGATCTTCACTGCATCTGAGCACCAAAAACTAAAACCACTATTGAATTAATTTTTAATATTCAAAACAAACTCCCCCACCAATCCACGTCTCCGTGCTTTATTTTGTTGAGAAATCACTTTGAAAAACACTCCCCTAGCATTTCTGGCCATCTTGAGTAAGGGCAAGTGATTCATGCAGCATTTACTTCCTGGAATCCATCAGCTCTCAGCTCAAGCATTCATGCAGGAGACTGTGCTTAGCTGAGAAAACCCCTCCTCCTTTCATCCCCTCCTGAAGTCTCCTGAGATGTATGACATCATTTGCCTAGGCATGAAACCAGGAAGTAACTAAAGAAATATTAAAAAAAAGTTTAAAACAAGTAATTTGATATACTGATATATTGATTGGGAGAGTGAAGTTCCACTTTAATATGGACCCCCTAACTTTATAGCTGAACATCAGGAATTAAAGTGGAAGGCAAGTCAAAATCTAACTATGATCAAATCTGTTTCCACTATTATTCTAAGCCTATTCTATCTACCTGTAAAAGGAAATATGCCTATTCTTACCTATTCTGAGGGTTCCCCCAACATCAACAAAGTGCCACACATAAAAGTCAGTGAAAATTCATTATCAGGGACAGCAGACACACAAGAAGGTATAGTTTAAGACTTTGGGCATGATACAAGAGATGATCAAAGACTGTGGACAATACAAGAAACAAGGATCATGTTTCACAGGGTTTTTTTTTTTTTGCCTTACTCTAGATCAACTGTGGGTGTAGGATGGTGTATATGGGGGTTTTCTATTTTTTTTTCTATTGTTTGAATTAGATGGACTTGTGTCCTTTTTTCAACCTGACTAATTAACATATTAACAATTGAACATAATACAAGGAATGGTCAGAGACTGCAGACATAACATATGAGATGGTCAGAGACCACAGACATGATACACAAGATGGTCAGAGACTACAGATATGATATACGAGATGGTCAGAGAATGCAGACAATACAGGAGATGGTCAAAGACTGCAGACATAATACAAGGAATGGTCAGAGACGCGGACATGATACAGGAGATGGTCAGAGACTGCAAACATGATACATGTGATGGTCAGAGACAGTGCAGACATAATACAAGAAATGGTCAGAGACGCGGACATGATACAGGAGATGGTCAGAGACCGCAAACATGACACATGTGATGGTCAGAGACAGTGCAGACATGATACAAGGAATGGTCAGAGACTGCAGACATGCTGCAGAAGACTGTCAAAGGCTGTGAACATACATAGGGGTTGTTGGAGACTGGGAACATCTCTCAGGAGATAGTCATAGGTTGGGGACATATTACACGATACTACTAGAAATCACTGCTATAACAGGGCAATATTAACACACAGATTAGTGTCTACAGGGGCCCTGGGGGTCACACAAAAAGTGCCAAAGGGCTGCAGGTTGGGCAACAGGGGTTTAGATGCAAAGTTTATATGTGTACAAATTTTCTGCCATTCCTCATTTTTTTAACAGCAAATGAATGAATTCACGTGTGTAAATTCACATATGTGCGTAAAAAATACAGACATGTACAGTCCTGGATGCAGCTACAGCATTTCACAAAAGTGAGTACACCCCTCACATTTTTGTAAATATTTTATTATATCTTTTCATGTGACAACACTAAAGAAATGACGCTTTGCTACAATGTAAATTAGTGAGAGTACAGCTTGCATAACAGTGTAAATTTGCTGTCCCCTCAAAATAACTCAACACACAGCCATTAATGTCTAAACCACTGGCAACAAAAGCGAGTACACCCCTAAGTGAAAATGTCCAAATTGGGCCCAAAGTGTCAATATTTTGTGTGGCCACCATTATTTTCCAGCACTGCCTTAACCCTCTTGGGCATGGAGTTCACCAGAGCTTCACAAGTTGCCAGTAGAGTCCTCTTCCACTCCTCCATGATGACATCACGGAGCTGGTGGATGTTATAGACCTTGTGCTCCTCCAACTTCCGTTTGAGGATGCCCCACAAATGCTCAATAGGGTTTAGGTCTGGAGACCAATTTGGCCAGTCCATCACCTTTACCCTCAACTTCTTTAGCAAGGCAGTGGTCATCTTGGAGGTGTGTTTGGGGTCATTATCATGTTGGAATACTGGCCCAAAGGGAGGGGATCATGCTCTGCTGCAGTATGTCACAGTACATGTTGGCATTTATGGTTCCCTCAATAAACTGTAGCTCCCCAGTACCGGCAGCACTCATGCAGCCCCAGAACATGACACTCCCACCACCATGCTTGACTGTAGGCAAGACACACTTGTCTTTGTACTCCTCACCTGGTTGCTGCCACACACCATTGACACCATCTGATCCAGATAAGTTTATCTTGGTCTCATCAGACCACAGGACATGGTTCCAGTAATCCATGTCATTAGTCTGCTTGTCTTTAGCAAACTGTTTGCTGGCTTTCTTGTGCATCATCTTTAGAAGAGGCTTCCTTCTTGGACGACAGCCATGCAGACCAATTTGATGTGGGGTATGGTCAGAGCACTGACAGGCTGGCCCCCCCCACCCCTTCAACCTCTGCAGCAATGCTGGCAGCGCTCATACGTCTATTTCTTAAAGACAACCTCTGGATATGATGCTGAGCACGTGCACTCAACCTCCTTGGTCAACCATGGCAAGGCCTGTTCTGAGTGTAACCTGTCCTGTTAAACTGCTGTATGGTCTTGGCCACTGTGCTTCAGCTCAGTTTCAGGGTCTTGGCAATCTTCTTATAGCCTAGGCTGAGAGCAATAATTCTTTTTTTCAGATCCTCTGAGAGTTCTTTGCCATGAGGTGCCATGTTGAACTTCCAGTGACCAGTATGAACGAGTGAGAGTGATAACGTCACATTTAACACAACTGCTCCCCATTCACACCTGAGACCTTGTAACACTAACGAGTCACATGACACCGTGGAGGGAAAATGGCTGATTGGGCCCAATTTGGACATTTACACTTAGGGGTGTACTCACTTTTGTTGCCAGCAGTTTAGACATTAATGTGTTGAGATATTTTGAGAGGACAGCAAATTTACACTGTTATACAAGCTGTACACTCACTACTTTACATTGTAGCAAAGTGTCATTTCTTCAGTGTTGTCACATGAAAAGATGTGAGGGGTGTACTCACTTTTGTGAGATACTGTATATCTTATTTTGTTTTTGTACCCCATTAAACACAACACATATTTACACTTGAGGATGCAGCTGTGTGCATGGCCCCCCTGACATCCATACTGCTGCGTTTACATGTGCTCTAAACTTTACATACATTTTTTATGACTCTGTGAATGAGACTGTATCCTCATTATGGACCCAAAAATCAGTGTGGCTCCTTCACTTCTGGGCAGCGTAGACAGTCTGTTCTAGCTGTAGTCACACACTTATGCTATACAAGTATGTGAGTCTTCATGTATAGATGCTTATAGACGCATAACCTATATTACCAAAAGTATTGGGACACTTGCCTTTTACAGGCACATGAACTTTAATGGCATCTCAGTCTTAGTCCGTAGGGTTCAATATTGATTTGGCTCACAATTTGCCACTATAGCAGCTTCAACTCTTCTGGGAAGGCTGTCCACAAGGTTTAGGAGTGTGTCTATGGGAATATTTGACCATTCTTCCAGAAGCGCATTTGTGAGGTTTGGTACTAATGTGGACGAGAAAGCCTGGCTTACAGTCTCCGCTCTAATTCATCCCAGAGGTGTTCTATCGGATTGAGGTCAGGACTCTGTGCAGGCCAGTCAAGTTCCTCCACCCAAAACTCCCTCATCAATGTCTTTATGGACCTTGCTTTGTGCACTGGTGCACAGTCATCTTGGAACATCAAGGGGCCATCCCCAAACTGTTCCCACAAAGTTGGGAGCATAAAATTGTCCAAAATGTCTGGTTATACTGACACCTTAATGCCCTGTACACACGGTCGGATTTTCCGACGGAAAATGTGTGATAGGACCTTGTTGTCGGAAATTCCGACCATGTGTGGGCTCCATCACACATTTTCCATCGGAATTTCCGACACACAAAGTTTGAGAGCAGGCTATCAAATTTTCCAACAACAAAATCCGTTGTCGGAAATTCCGATCGTGTGTACACAAATCCGACGGACAAAGTGCCATGCATGCTCAGAATAAATAAAGAGATGAAAGCTATTGGCCACTGCCCCGTTTATAGTCCCGACGTACGTGTTTTACGTCACCGCGTTCAGAACGATCGGATTTTCCGACAACTTTGTGTGACCGTGTGTATGCAAGACAAGTTTGAGCCAACATCCGTCGGAAAAAATCCTAGGATTTTGTTGTCGGAATGTCCGAACAAAGTCCGACTGTGTGTACGGGGCATAAGAGTTCCCTTCACTAGAACTAGGGGGCCAAGCTCAACCCCTGAAAAACTACCCCACCCCATATTCCCCCCTCCACCAAATTATTTGGACCAGTACACAAAGCAAGGTCTATAAAGACATGGATGAGCGAGTTTGGAATGGAGGAACTTGACTGGCCTGATGAGGACCTTTTAAACGAATAATGCCCCGTACACACGTTCGGACATTCTGACAACAAAATCCATGGATTTTTCCCTACGGATGTTGGCTCAAACTTGTCTTGCATACACACGGTCACACAAATCTTGTCGGAAATTCTGAACGTCAAGAACACGGTGACGTACAACACGTACGACGAGCCAAGAAAAATGAAGTTAAATAGCCAGTGCGGCTCTTCTGCTTAAATCAGAGCAAGCGTGGAACTTTGTGCATCGGAATTGTGCACACGCGATTGGAATTTACGACAATGGATTTTGTTGTCGAAAATTTCAGATCCAGATCTCAAATTTTGTGTGACGGAAATTCCGATGGAAAATGTTCAATGGAGCCTACACACGGTCACAATTTCCGACAACAAGCTCCCATCAAACATTTTCCGTTGGAAAATCTGACCGTGTGTACGGGCCATTAGAGTGGAGACTGCGAGCCAGGCCTTCTTGTTCAACATCAGTGCCTGACCTCACAAATGCACTTCTGGAAGAATGGTCAAACATTCCCATAGACACACTCCTAAACCTTGTAGACAACCTTCCCAGAGAAGTTGAAGCTGTTATAGGTGCAAAGGGTGGGCCAACTCAATATTGAACCCTAGAGACTAAGACTGGGATGCCATTAACCACTTGCTGACCGGGCCATAGCCGAAGGACGGCTACAGCGCGGTCGGCTTATTCTGGGAGGGCGTCCATGACCATTTTGTGAAAAAAAAAGAAAAAAAAATCTTGATTTTGCAAAGAATTGTGGGAAAAAATGACAACTTCAAAAAACTCACCAGGCATTTTTCTAAATACCTTGGAATGTCTTCTTTCCAAAAAGGGGTAATTTGGGGGGTATTTGTACTTTTCTGGCATGTTAGGGTCTCAAGAAATTAGAAAGGCCGTCAGTACTTCAGGTGTGATCAATTTTCAGATATTGGCACCACAGCTTTTGGACTCACAAAGACCAAATAATGTACACCAATTTGTACTTATTTTTACCAAAGATATGTAGCAGTATAAATTTTGGCCAAAATTTACGAAGAAAAATTACGAATTTGCTAAATTTTATAACAGAAACAAAGAAAAATTCATTTTTTTACCGAATTTTCAGGCTTTTTTCATTTATAGCGCAAAAAATAAAAACCCAACGGTGATTAAATACCACCAAAAGAAAGCTCTATTTGTGTGAAAAAAAGGACAAAAATTTCATATGGGTACAGTATTGTATGTCTGAGTAATTGTCATTCAAATTGTGAGAGCACCGAAAGCTGAAAATTGGTCTGGTTAGGAAGGGGGTTTAAGTGCCCAGTTGTCAAGTGGTTAAAATTCATGTGTGTGTAAAGGCAGGTGTCCCAATACTTTTGACAATATAGTGTATGTATCAATGTGTGTGTATGGAAGGTATTTGGACTAATTTATATAGCATTGAGAATAGGCATGGCAAATTGGTCATTGATAAGTATTGTGATAATGGTAGGTAGCCTTGGGTCCACATCTGGCTATGTAGACCGTCCTGATCCCGTTTGTTTTATAATTTGTTAATAGATTGCATTACACCGGCTGTGGTTTTATCTCAGTTTTCAAGAGATGAAAAATCCCGCTTTAATAGGATCCTCACAAGCGCTTTGTGAAACAGATCTGGTGTTAATATGCTGCAATAAAAGCCATTCATTAGATATAAGGATTCCATCATTGCACCTGGCAGGTTTGATGAGAGGCATAGCAGCTAATAACAGGCCAGGCAGAGTTTGCTGAGGTAGGGGAATGGAGCACATTGCTCTGGACAGTGATGACACTAATGCACGCATGTGATGGAGACATCTGGTTTTCCTTACACATCTGGATTTGCTTTTTCTTATTCTGGTTCTGCTAGATCAGAAAACAATTGATAAGAGCTAGCATTTTAGATCAATTTACCACAACGTAAATATAGGGGAAAGTCATATGTATGCAAAATACAAATTTTAGTAGATAAGGTACGATTAATCAATATCAGTTTAGACCTTTGCTCTGCTGACAGTGGATGGAGCTATACTGGCTGGTGGTGAAGAGCCATATTGTTGGCTGACAGTAGAAAGAGACTTATTATTGGCGGATAATTATTATTGGCTAATGGTAGGGATAGCCAAATTGTTGGCTGATAATATAGATATCCTTGCTGTTGTTGGATAGTGAGACTGTCCATATCATTGCCTGGTGATGGAAAGCCATATTAATGGCTGACAGTGGAAATTGTCGTATCATTGGCTGACATATTATTGGCTGATGGTGGAGATAGAGCAGTGATGGCTAACCTTGACACCCCAGATGTTTTGGAACTACATTTCCCATGGTGCTCAACTACACTGCAAAGTGCACGAGCATCATGGGAAATGTAGTTCCAAAACATCTGGGGTGCCAAGGTTCGCCAACAATGGTATAGAGGGCCTTGCTACTGTTGGACAGTGAAGAGGTCCATATCATTGGCTGACAGTGGAAAGAATCTTATTATTGTCTGCCATATTGTTAGCTGATAATGTAGAGAGACTTAAAGTGGTTGTAAACCCTTTACAACTACTTTATACTACAGGCAAGCCTATAATTAGGCTTACCTGTAGCTACACTGGATATCTCCTAAACCTGCACGGTTTAGGAGATATCCCTGTATTTGCATGTGTTGACGTCATCGGCACATGCGCACTTAAGCAAACTGAAGCAATGGCACGTACGTGCCGTTGCTTCAGTTGTACTGTGCCGTTCCCGGCGGCTCCCGCACGCATGCGCGGGAGTGACGTCATTGCGGCTCCAGCCAATCACAGCGCCGGAGCCACAATACCCGGAAGTAAGTCCCCGGGGAGATGTCGGCCCCCCGGAGCGGTGAACAAGGACCGCTGCAGGGGCTTCGATCTCAGGTAAGTAATTCATAATGAACTAGTCACAAATCCCTGTTCCTGCCCTCCTGCACGTGATCGTGCGTGGCCAGCGGTGATCACACCCACCGGCCACGCACATCAGGTTCCCTGCCGCGCAGCGGGTGTGCGCGCGCTCCTCCAGCGGCGCACGCATGTGCCTGCTGTCGCCCTTAAAGGTGCAGTCGCACCCATACGCCGATTTGCGGGAACTAACCACTTTGCTGACGTATGAGCCAGTCGGCAAGTGGTTAAGTTGGCCATCTCGGTTGGTTCAGCAGAATTAACTTATGTACAACCAGTAGGCATGTGCAATTCATTTTCTAACTAATCGAAATTTGGACAAACTTTGCATTTTTCGGACATTCGGATGCATCCGAACGGCCGAAGAAAAAAATAACGAATTTCAACTAATACAAAAGGAATTATAATGAAACTAACAAATGAATTTGGCATAATTCGTTAACCTCCCTGGCGGTTTTCCCGAGTGTGGCTCGGGGTTAAAATTCAGTACCATTAGCGGTAACCCCGAGCCACACTCGGGATCGCATTGCAGGATCCTGGGGCGGCTTTACTTACCTTGTCCCCGGGATCCTGCGATGTCACCCGCAGTGTCCGAGGGCTCCGTCCTCCTCCGAAGCCTCTCCGTGCCAGGCTCCGTTCCCTGCGAGCGGCACGACGCACGGGGGCGGAGCCTGGCGGCAAATTCAAAAAAAAGTAAAAATCATAACACATACAGTACTGTAATCTTACAGATTACAGTACTGTATGAAATTATTTCACATCCCTTTTGCCCCCAGTGCTTTGGCCCATGCCCTGCATGCAGTTTTACATGATATACACTGTTCTTTCTGCCTGGAAACTGGAGATTGTCCATAGCAACCAAAAAGTGTCCCTTTACGTCAAAAGTGGCTTTAGACCAGCTAGAAAACAGCGATAGTAAATTAGAACACTTGCAGAATTGAGCGATAGTGAATTGTGGGGAAATGTATTTTATTACTATTTTTTTTTTTTTTTAATTATTTATTTTTATTTATTATATTATAATTTATGTTTTTGTGTTTCAAACTTTATCATACCCGGGATATCTACTAGACTCTGGTTTGGACAGATTTAAGTGTGTTATTGTTAAGATTTACAGACCTACAATATAAAACGCCAAATTTCCATGCAAAATAATGGTACCGCTTTCAGCACCTAAAATCCGAAATAATCATACCGCCAGGGAGGTTAAAGGTCTAATGAAACAGCAGGTCAACGTGTAATGGCATAACTAATTATCTGAATTCAATCGTATCAATTCATTTTTATTCTATTAGTGAGCAACTGAGCAAGTGGAAAGGAATTGATCCATACAAGTTACAGTTTTCTAGTCCAATCAGTTGATTCCTTTTGTGTTGGGGGCTGGATTACTGGTAAATCAAACGGAGTAAGTCAAACGACTATCCGAATTACAAATCAAAATCACATATATATATATATATATATACATACATAAATAATGAATTATCCATAAACAAAACAATTAAACAATAAAACAAATCGATTTGTTATATTGAATACCTATACTCTACAGAAATAACAAATTTTTCAAAAATGAATTAATGTAACATAACAAATATAACAGAACGAAATATGTATTTTACAAATGAAAATGAAACAACATTTCCGTCATGCACAAGTCTAACAACCAGCATGTTGGATAATTCATGCGATTATTGCCATTGTCTACAGCCGCTAGCAATAATCACTGTGCTCTCCCTGCAGGGATGGCTCCCCGAGCCAACCCCGCTGGGAGAACACAATAGTTTTGTGGGAAGAATTTCCGTGGTTGTAGGAAAGAAATCCGCACCATCTATGGTCAGCTATACTGTTCTGTTGTTGGAAAGTGAAGAGGTCCATATTATTGACTGAGAAGTATATTGTTGGTTGAAAGTATAATGCTGGCCATACACAGCTCAACTTTCACCGGTTCCTGTTTGAGTCATGGTTGGCCTTAACCGCACCACCCGGCTTGACTAAAGTCAATTACTAAAGAAGCTAGGTGGAAAATCCTGGGCTGAGCAGTGACTGCATCCAAGCTAGCCTTAGTAAATAGACAGGATAATCTATTTACTTGTTTCAAACTTTTTTTTACATTTCTTCTGTTGCTTCCTGGTTTCAGGCCTAAGCCAAAATGATGTCATACATCCCTGGAGTCTTTATGGGGCTTTCTTAGCTAAGCACACCCTCCTGCACACCTGAGGATAGATGGATTCCAGGAAGCCAATGCTACATGAATCATCTGCCCTTACTCAAGATGGCCGTGGCTAGAAATGCTAGGAGGGTACTTTTCAAAAGTAATCTCTCAACAAAATAAAGCATGGAGGCATGAATGGATGGGTGAGTTTGCTTTGAATATTAAAAATGAATTAAATAGCGTTTTTAGTTTGTGGTGCTCAGATACTTCTGCTTTAATGATAACAGCCACAAACTGGGAGCAAGCAACTTGTTATATAGTTAGGCCCCATACACACTATTCGATCTTTTGCAGATTTTTGTCTTCAGATTTACCAAAACCATGTAGTGCAAGGGTCTGCCTGATTGCATACAAATTGAAACTCTTAAAGTTTGACCTCATATTATATGGTTTTGGTAAATCTGAAGACAAAAATCTGCAGAACATCTAATAGTGTGTATAGGGGCCTTAGTCAGGTTGAGGGCCGGCTCACACCACCCAGATAACAAGTAATTGTGCTGCAAGTTTGAAAATGACTTGCTAAGCTATTGCTAGTCTTGCCAGGCTTCACAAGTTTGTTGCACAATTGCAGCAAGTCCGCATTGCATGACTCCAGATCAACTTTCTTTGCAAACATTCTGCAGTCTACTGTAAGTTCTGGTTCAGTTATGTTGTGCAATATTCATCCCACCACAGGGGGCACTGTGGCTGAATTTTCATGCTGTAGACTTGCAGAGCTCTTGCTGTAGACTCATCACTGCAACTTTTGCTAGAGACTTGCCATGCAAATTTGCTACAAATTGGAAAAGTATCAACTAGAACTTGTGCTTCAAGTGCTCTTCAAGTGTACAACTTGCCAGTGAAAATGTGCAGCAAGTTAACAAACTTGCAATTCAACACTGACAGAAATTTGTGGCAAGTTATCCTTGTTATCTGGGCATGAAACACGCAGGAATGTGCTGTGCATTCCTGTGCTATTACATGCGATCCGGGTGCAGTGCGATTTCAGCCCATTCGCGCCGGACCACACAAAACCTGCATTTGGGGTGTTATTAAGTTAAAATTGACACCCTCTGCAGATCACAACTGTAGTGCCTTTTAATACGATGTGGGAAACTCTGTGTTCTTTTGTGAACTGGCCCTAAAAAGACACAAGTCCATCCAGTTCAACCAGAGAAGAGAAGCACATAAACAAGCTCCTTATAAACCATATGGGCTACAACACGATTGGTTTCCAAGACTTCTGTCAATGTAACTAACATAAAAAACTTCATCTCCACCTGCAGACAGTGGCATGTCTTCACCTGTCTGGCAGCATGAACTTTACCCCAGAGTTTTCTCTCTCTTTCTCTCCTAAAAAAAATACCAATATGAAGTAGAGACATAATCTAGAGTTCAACTTTTAAATGCACATATTCTATATTATGAGACATTCTTCAAATATAAAAGAATCATATAATTGGCTAATAGTAGAGAAAGCAATATCCAGGGCTGATTGTGAAGAGGGAACCATTTTTTTGGTGGCTGACGGCACAAAGAGCTATTTTATTGGCTGACAGAAGAGAGAGCAACGTCATTGGCTGAAAGTGGGAAGAGCCATATTGTTGGCTGACAGTAGAGCCTAGCATTGTTGTTGCTCTGGACAATGGGAATTACTGTTTTCTTGGTTCAATATAAAAGCAGCCATTTTGTTGGCATGAAATAAAAAAAAAATGGAAACCCCAGAAAGAATGGTAGAATTTTTTAAATGTAGTCATAATAACTGTTATGAGATTTGCAATGAGGGAGATTTACCAAAACTGGAGCACTGAGAATCTTGAGCAGCCAACCAGCTTCTAAATTCAGCTTGTTCAATTAAGCTTTGACAATGAAACCTGGAAGCCGATTGGTTGCTGTGTAGGGCTGCACCTGATTTTACATTCTCCAGTCTTAGAAAATATTTTCAATTATGTCTTTTTCCCAATGATTTTACTGTCTTTATTTGTTTATTTATTTTAATGGATCACCCAGCTATTCTTTTATCCCCCCGAGGTGCAAAAACAAATCTTGGAAAAGCAATCTCAGAATCGAAGTGACCGTAATGTAATGGTAGTGGAGTTTCCTCACACCCCCTGACCCCAAAAGCCTCGTACGCATGATCGGATTGTTGGCCAACAAAACCGTGGATTTTTGTCTGAAGGACGTTGGCCAAAACTTGTCTTGCATACACACGGCCACACAATTGTTGGTCAACAATTACGAACATAGTGACATACTAAATGTACTACGTGGTTTTTCAGCTCTTTAGCTCCACCGTTTGGGCTCCTTCTGCTAATTTCGTGTTAGTAGAAGTTTGGTGAGTGTTGATTCGCGCTTTTCTTTTTGCGTTTTTCATTTAGCGCTTTTCAGTTCGCGTTTGTCATTTTGTGCCGTTCGTCAACCAGACATGTTGCGGAATTGGAGGAGATAACTTGTTATTTATTATTGGCCTTGGAGTCATTGCTTTGATGTTATTTTTTTGGTTGAATAATGATTTGATTTTGTATATTTTCTATATTTTTTGATGCATAGAATGCACTTTTTGGTTAAGTTCTATTGGCAGATAGCATGTCTAATTTTATTTTTTTAATGCACAATAAAAAAATTGTGGAGAATAATACTTGGCTATGTGTTTTACTTCAAATGACAGTTTGGGAGTAGGCAGTTACATTTTAAAAATACAATGTAAAATTAACAAGGGACATCAACATAGTTTTATCTTTGATCTTAAAAACTACGGGATAATGGTGTTGTGGTAACTTGCCCAAATAATAAAAAAAAAAAGCATAATAATATTATTCTTGATATCACTAGAAAAAAAAAGCCTTTGAAAATTTGTTTGCAATAACTCCATCAGTATCACCAGCAAAGCAGCTTCATTATTATCCCATTAAAGAAGAAGAGAATTGTGCGCTGCATTTGGAGATTTCATAATTTGCCGCGTCACGATTGTTAATTCTCCATTATGAACGCTAGTTTACAAGACTGACTGCTTCTGGCTCATCCTTGCTTCCGAACATGCGTGTTTGTACTTTGGACTTTTGTCCGATGGACTTGTGTACACACGCTCGGAAAAACCACCAACACACATTTGTCCGCGGAAAATTTGAAAACCTGCTAGCCAACATTTGTTGGCAGAAAGTCCAACAACAATTGTCCGATGGAACATACACACGGTCGGATTTACCGCCAACAGCCTGTCATCGAACATTTCCCGTCGGAAAGTCCGATCTTGTGTACGCGGCTTAACACTTATGCCCTGCACACATGGTCGGATTTTCCGACGGAAAAAGTGCGATTGGATTGTGTTGTCGGAAATTCCGATCGTGTGCGGGCTCCATCAAACTTTTTCCGTCGGAATTTCCGACACACAAAGGTTGAGAGCAGGATATAAAATTTTCCGACAACAAAATCCAATCGTTTAAATACCGATCGTGTGTACACAAATCTGACACAGAAAGTGCCACACATGCTCAGAATAAATAAAGAGATGAAAGCTATTGGCTACTGCCCTGTTTATAGTCCCGACGTACGTGTTTTACGTCACCGCGTTCAGAACTATCGAATTTTCCGACAACATTGTGCGACCGTGTGTATGCAAGACAAGTTTGAGCCAACATCCGTCTGAAAAAATCAGATGGATTTTGTTGTCGGAATGTCCGATCAATGTCCGATCGTGTGTACAGGGCATTAGAGTGGAACTTCACCCTAAAGGGGAAGTTCCACTTAATATGCCCTCCTCACACAGGTACTCTCTCCCACTTCTGGTCAGATAACTGCAGTGACCTACAGGAAGTAACCTCCTCCCCCAACTTTCTAGGTCACGTCACAGGTCCCAGAAGACTGCCGGACCATTCACAAAGCGCAGCTCAGCTGTCTAGGAGTCCAGTGCTGTGCTCACCCGAACCGCTTCTTCGGTATTCAAGTCCCCGGTGCTGGGTACCTGGATGGGTAAGTATCCTTTTATTAAAGTCAACAGCTACAGTATTTGTAGCTGCTGACTTTAAAAAAAAATGTAATACAGGGCGAAGATCCTCTTTTACCCTTGCCTCATCCAAGCCCAGCTGTTAACCTAATTAACCCTTAAAGTAGAACTTAGAAAAACACTGTTTTCATTTTTGATAGAGTAAGGGAGGGTTATATATCAGTTTCTTTTTTTTGCTATCTGTGTCATTTTGGGGAGATTTACCTTCACTTCCTGTCCCATGGCGAAAACAGGAAGTCAAAGGAAACCTTTGCCAATAAAGGGAATCCATTCACTTAAAGGTGAAGTGGGACCAAAGCTCTTTTAACCATACTTCTTCTGTGGGTCACAAGGGTGCACTTAGTTCTGAACAGTAGGCTTAACTCAGACGGTCCAGGCTGAGATGCCTGATTTGCAGCTGGCCAAGCTTTTGAGCATGCAGCTGAGAGCCTGAGCCAGCTACTCCCGCCCTCTTCACAGCTTAGTGCTCCATGAAGAATTGGAGGGGCAGAGCAGAGAGACGGTGACTGACAGTCACCACTCTCTGCTCAGTGAAGACAGAGAACTGAGCAATCAGCGGTCTTTGATTGCTCAGTTTACCGTGTAGAGGCAGCAGGGGACAGCTGCAGCATTGGATCAATGCTGCATCCACCTAAGTTGATTATATGATTATGTTTGTTTTTTTTTTCAAACCTGTACTTCTCTTTTAATTTAGAACGCTAACTAATTTCCATAAAATTCCATGATTGTAATGCATGCGAGCAGGATTTCCATTGCCCTCTGACGTCAGAAGCAAAATGGTGTCACCCATAGCTGAAGGAAATCAGCTGTGCAAGAAGCGTTAGGTAGCAAGTAATCAGAGGTGTCTGTCCCTACACTCCAATGCGTATATATTGAACACAATTTATGGTCCCCAGTATGGGCATAGGTTTACCATTACTGACCTTATTCCAAAAATGTGAGTTAACTAGTCACCACTGTTTTTAATACTGAACCAGAAATAGTGTCTACCACATGAAGTAAGTTTGGAGTCAGATTTGGCTCAGAACATACTGAGGACATTGGAACAACACGACCTACAGGCAATTATTAGAAGGATAGGTTAGCAATGGCAGCCTACATATTCCTTCAATACAGGTTTCCTTTAATCTTCATACCCTAACCTCTGACCCTAACCTTAACCCCTTCTAAGCCAAAACTGTACTTGCCAAAAATATTAGGCCATCCTGTTTTAAAATTGACACCGTAATCACCCATTCTCTGTGCCAAAGCAAAGCGTTGCCATGCGGCCAGGACACCAAAATTCCAGGAAACCAAGTGATTTATGCAAAACTCATCTCCAGTCTCCTTCGATGTGGGGGATCAGTACAGGCACAAGGCTTGGAATTAGTGCTGTTCACTTAAAGCGTAACAGGTTTACAAACATTTGCCATCTCGGCATTTCTAATTTCTCAGTTACTCTGCCTTTCCAGTGTTTGTTAGTTTAATAATGTGCAACAGGTGTGTGCTTAACATTAACACCTCCGGCAGAGACCACACACAGACACTGTATCACATTTACAGCTTCTAAACTCTACTACATAGTCCAGTAGAGAAAGAGGATTGAATTATAAGGGAGGGGGAGTGAAAGAGAGAGACTGGGGTAAAGGGAGAGAGAAAGTGGGAGTAAGACGAAGAAAGGGACAGTGAAGAGAAATAATAAAATAGGAGAGTTGGGATGAGAAGAAACGTGAGTGAGATAAATTAGCAGGGCAAATGGGAATAAATAGAAAGAAGGATGATTGAGAAAATAGAAAGAGTGATTCTGGAGTAAAAAGAATTAAAAGAAAGATTGCAAGTTAGTGGTGTAAAATGAATTAAATGGGGAAATCAGAACTGAGAAAAAAAAATGTTGGGGAAGATGAAAACGGCGTGAGAAGGAAGAGGGGGGAAAGGGGTGTAAGATGTTAGAAGGATGAAAAATGGGTGGATTATATATGGAATGAATGGGGTGTGAGAAGAAAGAACATGAGAAAGGGAAAAAGGTACGAGAAGGAAGGAGAGAAAGGGGTGTGAAAAGAAAGAGGGAGGTAAAGGGGTGTGAGGGGTGTGAGAAGAAAGAACGAGAGAAAGGGTGTTGGAAGGAGGAAGAGGGGAAAAGGTATGAGAAGAAAGGAGGGAAAGGGGTGTGAGAAGGAAGAAGGAGATAAAAGGATGTAAGAAGGAGGTAAAGGGGTCTCAGATGATTGAAGCAAGGAAAGGTGTGTGAGAAGAAAGGACAAGAGAAAAGGGTGTTAGAAGGAGGAAGAAGGGAAAAGGTATGAGAAGGAAGGTGGTAAAGGGATGAGTGAAGAAAGAACGAGGGAAAGGGGTGTTAGAAGGAGGAAGAAGAGAAAATGTATAGGAAGAAAGAAGGGAAAGGGGTGTGAGAAGGCAGGAGGTAAAGGAATGTGAGAAGTAAGAAGGAAGTAAAGGGGTGTGAGAAGAAAGAAGGAAAGAAAGGGGTGTGAGATGATAGAAGGACAGAAATGGGAGTGAGAAGAAAGAGGAAGAGAAAGGCGTGTCTGAGGAAAGAAGGGGGTAAACGGGTGCTTGCAGAAAGAAGGAGGGAAAGAGGTGTGAGATGATAGGAGGAAGGAAATGGGTGTGAGAAGGAAGACAATCAGAAAGGGGTGTGTAGGCAGATTGAACTGTGTTTGGTTTTAGTAAGTGGGACAGGCTTCCCAGGCTGGGAAGGGGTTAAACCTGTTCCTGCAATTTACTGGTCTTTCTGGGCTCTTTCTCTCCCCTGTCCTGTAAATAAAAGGGGAAGGGCTCTGCACACAGAGCAGTCTGCATGGGAAGAGGACACAGACAAACCCCAGAATGTAATCTCCAGCTACTTCACATAGCTCTCCAGAAAACAGAACATGGGTATGAGTAGATTGTAGACTCACCTGTGAGCTGTGAGCATAAGTGTGGCGCTGAAGAAACTGGGAATCACAGACAGCATCCAAGCCATTGACATTGCCATCATGGAATCTACCTTTGTGGAGGTATGTCTTGGCTACTATGCTATCTTTAGTTAGGATTAGGGACAGGACGTTATTTGTTTTGTACTGTTGTGCTGCATTCTTACAGTGAAGTTGCATTAAAATTTTTAAATCTGGTCTGAAGTTATTTAAAGGGGTGCATGTTGGGTTTGGGTTTGTGAGGCACAAAGGGGTATAAAGTAACATTGTTACGCAAGGGGCTAACTTGACAAGAGAAGGAGTGTAGCTGCTATGAGTAACCAAGTGAAGGAACAAGGTACAAGCAACAAATTGTTAGGTGTGGTACCTGATTAGGTGGCAGGTCCTCCTGTAGCGAGGGGGCCGAAGTTCTGGCTCCCACCCTAGAGCTCTGTCTTCCATGGCAGCTGGGGGCAGACTAGTGTTATGGAGATCTATGGCCTGGTCATAAGGTACGGTAAGGACAGAGTAAGTGAGAGCACGCATGAGGTCTACTCCAGGTGCTCCGCAGGGCATCATTCTGTTACTGGGAGTGAGGTAACAGAGGTACATTGAACTGATGGAGTGGGCGCAGGCTCAGCACGTCCCTCCTAATGCAAATGTACAAATAACTGTGTAGTGACCCGAGACAAGTTGCTTTCCAGAGGAACTCTGCATGTCCTTGCTGCACACAGTTAAGGCTCATCTCTAAGTTAAGGAACCACCTTAAAATTTGACTTTCCACATGACCACAGTCTCCGGCTGGTCCGGGGCATTGGTAAGCACGAGTATTAATCCAGGTGCATGGATGACCCGGCCCACACACTTGGCATAGTTGGTGTCAGATAATAGAAGGAATGACAGGGGTGTGAGAGAAAAAAATGAGGGGAAAATTGTATGAGAAGGAAGATGAAGGGAAAGGGTATGAGAAGGAAGGGAAGAAAGGGGTGTGAGAAGAAAGAAGATCGGAAAGGGGCATGAGATGATAGAAGGAAGGTCAGAAAGGAGTGTAAGATGATAGAAGGAAGGAAAGGGCGTGAGATGATAGAAGGAAGGAAGGAAAGGGTGTGAGATGATAGAAGGAAAGAAGGAAAGGGCATGAGATGATAGAAGAAAGGGAAGGGGCGTGAGATGATAGAAGGAAGGAAGGGAAGGAGCGTGAGATGATAGAAGGAAGGAAGGTAAGGGGCGTGAGATGATAGAAGGAAGGAAAGGGGCGAGAGATGATAGAAGGAAGGAGGGAAAGGGTGTGAGATGATAGAACGAAGGAAGGAAAGGGCGTGAGATGATAGAAGAAAGGGAAGGGGGCGTGAGATGATAGAAGGAAGGAAGGGAAGGGGTGTGAGATATTGGAAGGAAGGAAGGAAAGGGTGTGAGATGATAGAAGAAAGGGAAGGGGCATGAGATGATAGAAGGAAGGAAGGAAAGGGCGTGAGATGATAGAAGAAAGGGAAGGGGCGTGAGATGATAGAAGGAAGGAAGGGAAGGGGCGTGAGATGATAGAAGGAAGGAAAGGGTGTGAGATGATAGAAGGAAGGGAAGGGGCGTAAGATAAAAGAAGGAAGGAAGGAAGGAAAGAGGTGTGAGAAGAAATAAATAAATGGGGTGTGAGACGATAAACTGTGGCAAAGAGGTGTAAGAAGAAAAAGAATGAAGATTCAAGAAAGAGAAACAGATAGAGAGAGAGTAAGAAAATTTAAATAAAAATATAAAAGAGAATAAGTTGGTAGGGAAGTAACAAGATTGGGGGAAAAGGATCAGACAAGTAAACAGACTCATAAAACCAAGAGCATAGGGCAAATAGGTGAGGAATGAAAAAAAAGTCTGAGAGTGAGCAGGTCATGAAAGAACGGAGGAAATAAATACACAGGGAAAAACACAATAGCTGACTTGCTATTGAGCTTTCATTGATAAATATCCGGCTTACCCATCTGACTGTCCGATCTCCAGACTCCTCCACCGCCATTGCCCTGCGCTGCACCTGTACACTGGCAGGTGATGCTTGTACAGACAGAGGCCTATTATTTTCCTGCTGGTATAATGCAGATACTGATAATACAAGACAATGATTATTCATCCATACAAAACAAATGTTTATTTTGGAAACCGTGCAGCTAGCTTCACAAACATTTAACCCGGTGATCTACAGACATCAAAGTATTTGCATGTATTCTGAGGGGTCCAAACACTTGTGTGCCTGCATAGAAAAGACATAATTTAATAAGGATCAATAGTGTTTGCAGAAGTAAGTGTTCTGCCTTTTCTCCTTGTAGAACATAAGCTCCCAGTTGTTCGGTCATCATTCATCAAACTCAGTTCCGTACAGCGATCTTAATTTTTATGGCCAGATCTGCAGCTCAGAATAAAAAATAAGAACTAACAAATGGGCAAAACCTAATAACATGGATGTTTTATGTATTTTTTAAATTCTTCTAATAAAGCAGTACTACAGTGCCTTGAAAAATATTCATACCCCTTAAAATTTTCCACATTTTGTCATGTTACAACCAAAAAACGTAAATGTATTTTATTGGGATTTTATGTGATAGACCAACACAAAGTGGCACATAATTGTGACATGGAAAGAAAGTTTATAAATGGTTTTCAAATTATTTTTACAAATTAATATGTGAAAAGTGTGGGGTACATTTGTATGGCGCCCCCCTGAGTCAATACTTTGTAGAACCACCTTTCACTGCAATTACAGCTGCAAGTCTTTTTGGGGATGTCTCTACTAGCTTTGCACATCTAGAGAGTGACATTTGTGCTCATTCCTCTTTGAAAAATAGCTCAAGCTCTCTGAGATTGGATGGAGAGTGTCTGTGAACAGCAATTTTCAAGTCTTGCCACAGATTCTCAATTGGATTTAGGTCTGGACTTTGACTGGGCCATTCTAACACATGAATATGCTTTGATCTAAACCGTTCTATTGTAGCTCTGGCTCTATGTTTAGGGTCGTTGTCCTGCTGGAAGGTGAACCTCCGCCCCAGTCTCAAGTCTTTTGAAGACTCTAACAGGTTTTCTTCCTGTATTGCCCTGTATTTGGCTCCATCCATCTTCCCATCAACTCTGACCAGCTTCCATGTCCCTGCTGAAGAAAAGCATCCCCACAACATGATGCTGCCACCACCATATTTCACAGTGGGGATGGTGTGTTCAGGGTTATGTACAGTGTTAGTTTTCCGCCACACATAGTGTTTTGCTTTTAGGCCAAAAAATTCAAATTCAAAACAAGCATTTAGTATATTGCAGCTTACCAATTTTTAAATGTGGTGGCTGCATTCGTTTTCTTTTTTTTCTTTTTCTTTTTAGCCTTATTTTCTTTATTTTCACCTGCTCATATGACTGTAAACAAGCAAGCAAGCAACAGGCTAGCGTGCAAGAAAGCAGGGAGGGTTGGGACTTTAAATTAAGCACATGGTTTGCAAAACAATAATTGGTGGACTAATAAATTGTTTAATGAGTCACATACAGTAGTAACATACACATTTCTATTAACACTTGGCAAGACAATTAGAATAAGTAAAAGCACTGATATACAGTGGTTAACATACAAAATACTAATATCATAAGGCAAGGCTGATAGAATAGGTAATAACACTGGTGAAAAAAACATTGCTAGTTAAAAAAATGGGGCCACCAATATCAGAGTAGGTAAACATATATTGCACTGTAATGCCTGCATGATCTCTGGCCTCAATATTCCTGTAATGAGGGATAATCCATACACATAGAAATAAATTGGTGAATGAAGGGTATCCAGTAGCTCGACGCGTTTCGTGGTTCTGGACCACTCATCAGGAGCGGAAACACCATATTTCTGTAATTTAAGATAGTGAAATGAGTTGAAATGATTAACGTGAGTACAGGAGGGGCAGATGAAACCGCCCGGAGAATCAAAGTACTCACTAAGATTCATTTGCTGATGGTGAAAGGCCGAGAGTGGTAAGCCATCCGGAAACACCGCAACCGGGAGCTGAGGCGGGCTGATATGACTAGTAAGTCATTTATAAGTTGTGTGGTTTTTCAACCTCCTTTAACAAACCAAGATATCAAGCACAAATGGCAGTTTGAAGGTTGAGACAAACCTCTTACCACTGACAGAGGTGCTTACTGGGGATGGGCCGAACACCCCCGGTTCGCACCAGAACATACCGAACAGGCAAAAAATTTGGCAGAACACACGAACACCGTTAAAGTCTATGGGACACGAACATGAATAATCAAAAGTGCTTATTTTAAAGGCTTATATGCAAGTTATTGTCATAAAAAGTGTTTGGGGACCTGGGTCCTGCCCCAGGGGACATGTATCAATGCAAAAAATTTTTTTAGAAACAGATTTTTTTTGGGAGCAGTGATTTTTTTTTAATGTTTAAAGTGAAACAATAATAATGAAATATTCCTTTAAATAGCGTGCCAGGGGGGATGTCAATAGTATGCCTGTAAAGTGGCGCATTTTTCCTGTGTTTAGAACAGTACCACAGCAAAATGACATTTCTAAAGGAAAAATTGTCATTTAAAACTGATCGTGACTGTAATCAATTTTCGGGTCTCGGCAATATAGATAATAGAAATAATTGAAAAAAAAGGTCTGGTATGGATTTTAAGGAGAACCCTGCGCCACAATTTTAAAAAAATGGCATAGGGGTCCCCCCCAAAATCCATACCAGACCTTATTCAAGCACGCAACCTGGCAGGCCGCAGGAAAAGAGGGGGGGACGAGAGAGCGCCCCCCTCCTGAACTGTACCACATGCCCTCAACATGGGGATGATGCTTTGGGGTAGCCCCCAAAGCACCATGTCCCCATGTTGATGGGGACAAGGGCCTCATCCCCACAACCCTTGCCGGTGGTTGTGGGGGTATGCGGGCGGAGAAGGGGAACTCCAGATCCCGGCCCCCCCCCGTGTGAATTGGTAATGGGGTACAAGTACCCCTAAAATTTTGCAAAAAAAGTGTCAAACTGATAAAAAAGGCAATAGCCGGTTTTTGACAATTCCTTTATTAATAACGTCTTCTTCTTAGCCCCTCTTCTTCCTCCATCTTCTTCTTCCTTCGGTTTTCTCCTTCTTTCTCCATCTTCTTCTTCCCCCGCTTCTTCCTCCATCTTCCTCTGCTTCTTCCTTCGGTCCTCTGCTTCTTCCTCCGGTCTTCTCCATCTTCCTCCAGCAGCTTCTTTATCCCCGCTTCGTCCTCTGGATGATCCGCCTCAATGGGAGACTCCCACCCCCCTTTGACACCACGGGGAAGTCATGGGGAAGTCCCCGTGCGTCAGAGGGGGCGAGGTCAACAGGTGGCCCCGCCCTCAGTTATATAAGAACTGTCACAAGAACAGAAGCGTCACACAGCGGGAGCCTCCCATTGAGGCGGATCGTCAATGATTTTTATCTATATTGCCGAGACCCGTCAATTCATTAAAGCCACAGTCAGTTTTAAATGACAATTTTTCCTTTAGAAATGTCATTTTGCTGTGGTTCTGTTCTAAACGCGGGAAAAATGCGCCACTTTACAGGCATACTATAGACACCCCCCAGGCACAATATTTAAAGGAATATTTCATTTTTATTGTTTCACTTTAAGTATTAAACAAAAATCACTGCTCCCGAAAAAAACTACCTTTTTTTAAAAAAAAATTTTTGCATTGATACATGTCCCCTGGGGCAGGACCCAGGTCTCCAAACACTTTTTATGATCATAACATGCATATAAGCCTTTAAAATGAACACTTTTGATTTTTTATGTTAATGTCCCATAGACTTTAACAGGGTTCCGAATTTTCCCCGAACACCACATATTGTTCGGTGTTCACAGAACATCCATCCAAACAAAGTTTGGCCTGAACTTATGCTCGGGCTGAACTGTTCGCCCATCCCCAGTGCTTACCAGTGGCGGCTGGTGCTCAAAATTTTTGGGGGGGCTCAAACAAACATCAATTGCAGCCACTGTGCCATCAAACGCAGCTACTGTGCCCATCAATTGCCACCACTGTGCCATCAAACGCAGCCACTGTGCCCATCAAACACAGCCACTGTGCCATCAAGCGCAGCCACTGTGCCATCAAATGCAGCTACTGTACCCATGAATTGCTGCCAGTGAGCCCATCAATTGCTGCTAGTGTGCCCCATCAAATGCTGCCAGTGTGCATCGCCCAGCACTTACCTCGCAGTGGGTTCAGGTAATCAGGTGACAGGTAACCCCGCTTCAAATTACTTTGCTTTGCTAGCACACAGCTGAGTAAACAATGAACGCACAGCATTGCGGCCGCTGCTCACCTTTTTGGGCTACGGCTCTAATCAGGTCCTTCCAAAAAACATCCCCGCTGCTGTAATTCAGGTACCCGGCACCCGAAAAGGGGCCGGACACATGAATAGGGTGTGTCAGCGGCGACCATAATTAGATTCATGCAACTATTGTAGAAACCTAAATAAAAAATGTGTCCCCTGTAGATGTGGGTTGCCATTAAACACGTTGTGCGGAGCCAATTTGTGACGTCATCTAGCACAACACTGGTCTGGCGGCAATGCTATTTTATGTTTGAATACACTTGAATGTGTTCGTGAGGTGTCACTGAAAGCTCTCCTGGAAGAGTCAGACTGTTGCTGCAGAGACTATGGGAAGTTTTTTTTTTTCTCTGCTGCATTAACCTCTTATAACTTTGAGGTTAACTTCTTCTGGTAAGCGGCTTGCACTGGCGGGGTTGTAACACATTGGAGGTGCAAGGAGTGCTTTGAATTTTTATGGCATCAGTTTGTATTGTGGTGTATGGACTTTCCACCTAAATTGATAATAGTTATATATTGGTTATGCACATGAGTACTTTTAAAGCGTAACTTCACTTTTGTAATTCTGAAGCAATTCCTGTGTGTTTGTCTGTGCCCATGGGCTGAGTGAGTCTAATGTGAGTTTCTTAATTATCAACTAGCTCCTGCACCTGTAGGGCTCTAATGAAGAAAATAGCAGGGCCTACATCCCTTTAGATGTGATTTCCTATTGGGAGTATCTTTCCAAAAATGACATTTTTGTTCTGGGGGGTGCCTGATATCTGACTTGTATCTTAATTCAGACTTCTAGGAAAATCAGGAAGCCAATCACACAAGCAGCAAATCACATATCTGGGGGGAACTCCAGGTAGCCATATTGCATTGCATTTCACGCAGAATTACAGAGCTGCAGATTGAAAAGGAAATGTAATTTTTAATAACATTCAATTACAATATGACTTATGTCTCAATGGTATATGTTATATTATTATTTTTTTCTTTGTTATTTTTTTTCCATGAAAGTGGAGTTACCCTTTAAATATTGGTATTACATTTTACCAGGCATGAATTTTACATTATTTGCTGCACATGAGCACTTTGTTTATGTTTCAAGAATTTGTGAGTTTTTATTTATTGTGTTTGGAAACTTTACATCAGCATTTGTATATTTAAAGAGATAGTGTACCTCTTTTTGTTTGCAGTATTTAAACAAAATTTGTATTTTGAAACACTTGAGCACTTTACACCAGCATTTCATTAGTATATTTAAAGAGATAGCGCACTTGTTTTTGGTTGTAGTGTAGAAACCTTAATATGAGTTGCCGAACTGTGGAGTGGGCGGGAGCAACTGGCAGGAGGGCATCTGGGCAAATCTCAACATTATTGTAATCCATAGAGGAAGTATGGCCAAAAAAAGCTTTGCCCATACTTCTCCTTGAAGACTCAGCACATGCGTCTCCGCCAAAGTCTGCAGGTGCTGATTCTTTTTTGGTCCCTAGCTCACTCTTTTTAGTACTTACAAAAAGGCTCAAAAACCCAATGTATCTGACCCGGGACACATTTCATCCAGTCTTGATGTTGCCTTACTATAGCCTGCTGAACCCTCCCTTAGAGGACGTGTTGAACAGCAGGGTTCATCCACTTAGGTCTCCCTCCTTGACACGACAGGACCATCCTATCTATAATTTTTTCCTTGGGGTGTGGATCATTGGTGTGAGTGACCATATACACTTTCCTATTAGGAGGAGCATAGGTAGGTGCCTGGAGGAGAGGGCTCTTCCTCTTCTCTTTCTTATCTTTTCTCTACTCTCCTTTTTTCCCCTTTTCCTATTCCTATCTTATCCTATCCTATCTTTTCTTTTCCTATCTTTCCTATCGGTTTCCTGTTCCTGCGTGTCCCTCGGCCGGACTTGTGGTCAGAGAAGGTTAGATGGAGGTTATATTGTACCCCCCTTCTCTGCCGAGGGCCTGCGGGATGGGGTCTCTGCTGGACCTGAGAGTCTAGACAGGCCACTCGCCTTGGGAACCATAGTGTATCCACCTGACCATATTTTTGCTAGCATATGTAACTCCTGTGCCAGCCATATAGTTTGCTCCCCTGAAGGGGAAGATTGGTTTAGCATTAAGAAGATGTATATGACATGATAATGCTCATGGCAGTCTGTTGATATGATTTTAAACCTTTCACATATGTTTACATTTACTGTGTGTATCTTTCTTATTTTGTTATAAATAAAGATTACATAAAAAAAACCCAATGTAATATTTATTTTGTCTTTTTTCATCTGATTTGGCTTTGCTTTAATTTTAATGCACTGCACCCCATAAAGAGAAGAGCTGTAGTATATGTAATGTCTTGTCATCAACCTCGAACACAGCTCAGTAGGACTTGACCAGACGTACATACCGTACAGCAATGTTCTGAATGTTGTTCAGATGGTTATTTCCCTTTAATGTTTATTAATAAGAACAGAGATAACATTTATTTGTGACATATAAAAGGTGCTTCCCCTCGATCTTTCCAAAGGTTAAACGTGATCTGAACGCTTTACAGCTCTGAAATTACATGCGGCTTTAAAATGACAACTCTGCATCTTTGTCAATGGAGCTGTCTTAAGTGTCTCATCACCTGTGAATGCTAATAGCAGGTTGTAATTTAAATATTTCAAGCCTGCAAGGCAGGTTAGTTGTCACTTTCTCTTGTAAAGGTATCCATGGATCAATGCCTACTCACTACAGTCTGTAATAAATATTTGAAACACAAACTAATCCCACCCATGTTGACCATTTTAGTAAAAATGTGAATATAATAAATCCTTAAGGACTTTCTGTACTGTTTCATGGTAGTTCTCCTCTTTTATAGAAAATAAAGTGCTGATTGCTACTAGGGATGGGCGAACGGTTCGGCCCAAGCATAACATTTGTTGTTCGGCGAACATCTGAACAAATGGGTCGTTCGAACGTTTGTTCGGCCCCGCGAACTAACCACAATGCATTGCGGCACTGAACAGTGCATTGCAAGCCCTGATTGGCTGAAGCAGTGAAAGCTTCAGCCAATCAGGGCACAGAGCACTGTCAGAGTCATGATTGAACACTGTCATCATGACTTTATCCAATCATGGCTCATTCCCGCTCCACAGTATAAAAGTATTCTTTCAATGGCAGCCATTTTCAGTGTGAGTTCGGCGTGGAGAGAGATAGAACAGGGCTCTGTTCAGTGCTATTAGTTAGTTAGTGTGCTATACTGTGCTATTTTGCAACAATTGTCAGTGTAGAATATTAGTTTAGTGTCAATCTAGGGATAGTGTGAGTGTAGTGAGGAGGACCATCATTCACCTTTGCATAGTGTGCAGCTAGACTAAGGACAGTTTAGATAGCGTCAGTGTAGTTACGGTTGAACACCGTCTATTTGATTGCATTACTGCCATTTTAACACCATTTACTTTTATGTGCATTACTGCCAGTTTAACACCATATAGCTTTGTGTGCGTTATTGCCAGTTTAACGCCATTTAGTTCTGTGTGCATTACTGCCAGTTTAACACCGTTTACTTGTGTGTGTGTTACTGACAGTTTAACGCCATTTACTTCTGTGTCCGTTACTGCCAGTTTACCACCAAATCGTTTTGTGTGCGTTACTGCCAGTTTAACGCCTTATAGTTCTGTGTGCATTACTGCCAGTTTAACGCCATATAGGTTTGTGTGCTTTACTGCCAGTTTAACGCCATATAGTTCTGCGTGCATTATTGCCAGTTTAACACCATATAGTTCTGTGTGCGTTACTGCCAGTTTAACACCATATCGTTTTGTGTGCGTTACTGCCAGTTTATTGCCATATAGTTCTGTGAGCGTTACTGCCAGTTTAACGCCATATAGTTTTGTGTGCATTACTGCCAGTTTAATGCCATATAGTTCTGTGTGCATTACTGGCAGTTTAACGCCATATAGTTCTGTGCGCCACTTTACGTTTGGCGCATTATATTGCAGTTTGTTATAGTGTATCCATGGAGTGTGTCTGTGTAGTGTGAGAACTAAAATTAAAGTGCACCAACCACCACTTTACATGAATTAAAGTGCATTTACGTACAGATTTCCACTTCTTCTTTGCATTTACTTATAAGCACCGCCCCCTCTCATCCAATAATGTCTAGGTGGACAACAAGGAGAGGCAGATGTTCCCTTGGCACTGTAAGGGGGCCAGCAACAAATGTGTCCACAGGCAAAGGTGGACGTGGTGGTCAGTCCTCAGGCAGGGCATCATTTCCTCTGTTTATTGAGTTTGCCAGTGCTAACCAGCCACAGCATGCAGAGGAGGTGGTGGACTGACTTACTAAACCTTCTTCATCCTCCTCATCCTCTGTCACACAAGCAGAGACAAGTGTGCAGTCCCCTGCAGTTGCCAGAGTGGATAAACCTGCCTCTTTGTCCACACCTATTCCTGCCATAGCCCCAACATCAGCCATGGCGGAGTCAGCTGTTATTTGAGCACAGCATCAGCCACTTGCTCCTTGATGATGCCCATCCATTACTGGATTCAGATGTTGATTCTGAGGTTGAGGATGAAAGGAACATGAGTCTAGAGAGAGGGGAGAACACTGGTAGACAAATCGGCATTCATGTTCCCCCAGCCGCAGCATATAATAATAATATAATTTTTTACAGCAAGGCCAATTCTTGCTTTCATCAAGAGTACATCTATAGGGTTAAGGTGGGATGGCGCCACCGACACCCAAAGACCAATTTTTACACACCCGTTACTTCTATCCAAAGTCAAAGTGACACCAGAATGTATCCAAAAAATCTCTAATCTTGTTCCCAGTGCACTACATTGTGGCCTCATCATACACACTGGCTCCCCAGCTGTTTCTGAGAAAAATAAAGGCAGCTTGCAGGGAAAATGTCATTTTTTTTGGGCTTTATAAATGCAATTATTGCTGCAGCAGATTCTAGACATGGTACAGATCTGCCACTTTACAGGTAGACTAAGGGGACCCCCCAGGCACTATAGTGGAAGAATTTTTTTTTATTTTTTTGCTTTCACTTTAAAAATCAGAAAATCACTGCTCATTTAAAAATGACGTTTTCCACAAACTTTTTTTTATTGATACATGTCCCCCAGGGCAGGACCCGGACCCCTATAACCATTGTATGCCCAATTACTTATATAAGCATATAAGCCATCAAAATGAACACTTTTGATTTTTGACATTCGGGTTCCATTGACTTTAATGGGGTTCGTTGTTCGGGTCTGAACTTTCACGGTGTTCAAAAGTTGTGTTGTGAACCGAACAGGGGTCCGTTCGGCCCATCCCTAATTGCTACCTTTTTCATGATAAGATTAACTGAGACCCAGCAGGGCAATACATTCAGGTGAGGGACACCCGTGAGGAACCAATGGCCACTTTCATATCCTAGTACACCCCCAATTCAGGATAATTGCCTTTTTGTCCATAAATATTTATCTCACTGCTTCAGTATAATAAGACAATTGTCCTGATTGGTAGCACGTCTAGGGTAGCTTTAGACATACTCCTTTACAAACCTAACAAAGACATATACTTAATTAAACATCTATTCAAGTTGGGTCCAAATTAGCCAGAATGCTTTGCCACCAAAACTAGGCCGATGTTTCGAGGGAACTCAACCTCATCAAGCAATATTATACACATTATTCCCATGTTCATTACACCTATAAAATAAATGTCCGCTATTACCTCATCCTCATGTATGGGGCCAAAGGGTTGTGATAAATAACATATACTCAGAATGGTCTAGAGTGGTTAGTGGGGTACCCCAAGGCTCTGTCCTGGGACCAATTCTATTTATTTTTTTTATAAATTATGTAGAGGATGGGATAAATAGCTCGATCTCAGTCTTTGCTGATGACACAAAAATATGCAGGGCAATAACAATACAGCAGGATATAGAACCTTTACAAGAGGACCTGAATAAATTAATGGAGTGGGCTATTACATGGCAAATGAAGTTTAACATTGAAAAATGTAAGGTAATGCATTTGGGGGTAAAAATATAAACGCAAGTTACTCAATAGAGAGAGAACCCCTAGGGGCTTCCAAGATGGAGAAGGATCTAGGGGTCCTAGTAGAAGACAGACTGAGCAATAGCATGCAGTGTCAAGCTGCGGCTACCAAAGGTAGCAAAATATTAGCATACATTAAAAAGGAAATTTACTCCAGGAGATAAAAGTATAATCCTGCCACTTTTTAAGACTCTGGTTCAGCCGCATCTGGAATAGTCCGTCCAGTTCTGGTCACCAATCCTCAGAAAGGATGTACTGGAACTGCAGAGAGTCCAGAGATAGGCAATTAAAATAATATGGGGCCTGGAGGACCTCAATTATGAGGAATGACTGCAAGCACTAAATTTATTCTCCCTGAAGAAGAGACGGTTGAGAGGAGGTATGATAGCGATGTACAAATATCTCAACGGTAATCCCTATGTACGTAGAAAACTTTTCAGTCCCAGGGGGTGTAGGAGGACACGTAGCCACACAATGAGATTGGAAGAGAAGTGGTTTAACCTTAAGCTGCATAGGGGGTTTTTCACTGTCAGGGCAGTACGGATGTGGAACTCCCTTCCACAATCGGTGGTGTCAGCAGGAAGTATGGATAGTTTTAAAAGACTCTTGGACGGGCATCTTAGCGAAAACAATATACGGGGATATGGGAAATGAAAACCTTATTCAACCTTACCAACTATGTAACTATGTAACTGTGTATCCCATCTTTTACTTTGGCTAAAAAACTGTTCTTTGGTAAGATCATTCCCCAAGATTAACAACTCTGTCCAACCTCAGTAGACAAGACACTTAATAAAGAAATTCTTAGCAACCCATCTGTTTGTTTCAATATCAAACATCCTACATTTTTCTTTAGCCTGAATTCTGGAAAGACCTCCCCTGTTATCAGCTGGATGGTCCACAAAGCCAACAGTAAGGGAACATGTCCTGATATAATTTTACTGTAAACTCTCCTAGTGTTTTGAAAAAATTGGGTAATTTAGTAGTTTAGGGAAGCAATGGCTAAGGTTTTAATAGCTATGACAAATAGGAGAGCTGACAATGGACATCCCTGTCTAGTGCCCTGGTAGATATATATAGGGTCCAATTTTTCACCCTTGTGATGTGAGCTGTTGAGGTTGAACATTAGGAACACAACAAAGTTATACAATTGGGTCTAAAGTTCCATGTAATCAGCGTGTGGAAAAGGTTTTGCCATAGCAAGTTATTGACAGCTTTACGGAGGTCTAGTGAAAGTAGTACTCCTTTCCCATCCCTCCGGTCATCCCCATTTGATTTTAACATTTATTGCCCTTCCAGTTTAGTCTGATGCCTATCTATTAGTGCTTAAGCCCACTTGACCTATAGGGATATATTGTTCCAAAAATCCATTGAGCTGAATATCAAAAAAATTTGGAACACTTTTTAATCACAGTTGATTATTGAAATTAGTCTGTAATTGGTGACATTACTTACATTTTTTTTTGGGCATAAGGATAATGCAAGTGTAGGCTCTGTTGAAGTCTGAATCTGGGAGGGTTCTCTGTCAGAGTACATTAAAATGTTTAACCAGGTGTGACACTAGCACATCAATTTTTTTTGTAGTATAATAGAGAGAAAAAAAGAAATCTTTCTCAGAGGTACACCCAAAATTGTAGCTGCTAGCACACCAAATAGATATCAACTGACACATAAAAAAGTAATTAAACGTGCTGCACTCCTACAGTGATAAATACATAATAAATAGATAAAAGTCCCAAAATAGTGCATTACAACATTACAAATGAGGAAAATGCCAAAGTGAAAAGATCTTCAAACTCCAAATTGACATACATGTGCGCTTCAGTCGGTGACACCACAGTGATCCTCCACCAAAGTATAAAATGAGTATGCTTACCAAATTGTATTGACCCTTCATTTAGAGAAGTCAATATATGCTCATGTTGCTGAAATCCTCCATAGACTCTTATAGCACCCCACACAGGACATTAAAGAATGTCTGCCTCAATTAAAAAAAAAGCATGTAAAAGAGTGGAAGGATTCTCCATAGTATAAAACCATCTCCAGAAATGTTTATTAAAAATTGCCAAAATACCCACAAAGTGAAATCACAGAAAAGCTCATCAGTCCAACAAGTCGGTCTGGGGGTTGGAACCAGCCACTTCTGGGTTTGATGGCGAGTGATGACGTCACGTACGTCGGCTCCCCTTTATGCGTTTCGTCATATATGATGTCTTCCGGGGCGTGAAATAAGAGGAAACTGAAACTTGATGAAATCGAGCCTCATTTCAAATGCAGCAGCAAGATCATCCTAAAGGAAAACACTGCCAGCCAATCATAGTCAGATTTATATAAACATATCAACAATATAATGCAGTAAAGCTATCTGGACCTCGGGCCTTAGAATCTTTTGACTGCTGGAGAACAAGTTGGAAATTCTGTGTTGATTTTTTCAATTCCATACTTATCAATAATGAATATAGGCTTGGTGAGGGCTAATAAAAAGGACAGAATACAGTAAAATCTTGGTTTGAGGGTAACTTAGTTTGAGAGCATTTTGCAAGACAAGCAAATTTTTTTTATAATTTTTGACTTGATATACAAGCAATGTCTTGATATACAAGTAGCGTCATGTCACAACTGAGTGCCTCTAAGTATAGCAATATGGTTACATTTAATGAAGGTACAAAATTTAGCAACATATCGCTACACTTAGAGGCGCCTCTCTTCTCTTTTATACTCTGTAGCTCCTGCTGGATTTTGTTTCTAATCCCCTTCTGGAGGCTTCCATTTGTGGATGGACATTTTATGGTCACAACCTGGTCACATTGCTATAATCTTTTTATATGGACTATAAACTGAAGGACCTATGAATAAATGGTTGTGGAACGAATCATTTGAGTTTCCATTATTTCTTATGGGGAAATTTGCTTTGACATACAAGTGCTTTAGAATTTCAAGCATGTTTCTGGAACGAATTATGCTCGTAATCCAAGGTTTAACTGTAATATGAATTATACTCCTGGAGTAATGCTTAGGGATTCAGAGTGAAGCAACCATTAGGTTTCCAAATTCTGGGTATTGCATTATGACTACAAAAACTGATGTTTGTACAATCATTTTAATTAAAATGAATAAATGCATTGAAACAAAAAAGTTGCTGTTTAAAAAACAAACACATATATGTTCCCCTTCTTGTTTATAGCCAGCATAGCACCATAGGTATATGGGCTTGTAGTGCCATAGTTGGAGGGAGTGAACTTGTGGGCCCCCTCCACCACCATGGGTATACCAGTATGTAATCCCTTCAACAATACCCCACAGTTGGTATTTAGAGGCTGCAGGGCCCATTTATTTTGGCCCCCTATTTTAAACCACTAGACGGGTGTCTGAAGGGAAGGGGTGCATACATACATTTTGATTAAAAGTAACACAAAAAAGCAAACCAAATAAATAGAAATCCCAGCTTCCAATACCATTTCTATGCCAATGACATCCAAATATATCTCTCTACCCCTCAGCTCACCCCATCAGTTTTTTTTAAGCATCACTGATTTACTAACACACATATCTGACTGGATGTCACACCACTTGCTTAAACTGAATCAATCCAAAATCAAGCTGATAATATTTCCTCCCCCACGTGCCCCTGCCCATGACTTCTCTGTCAAGATCAATGGCACAATTATCAGTCCACACATGCCAGGGTGCTAGGGGTAACCCTGGACTCTGAACTGTCCTTTCAGGCCCACATCCAATCCCTGTCCAAATCATGCCGCCTCAACCTCTGCAACATCTCCAGAATACGCCCCTCTTTAACCATTGACACCATTAAGCTTCTAATTCACTCCCTGGTTATCTCTCACCTCGACTACTGCAACTCCCTCCTCATTGGATTACCTTTACATAGACTATCCCCCCTTCGGTCCATAATGAATGCCGCTGCAAGACTCAACCACCTTACCAACCATTCAGTGTTCTCCACCTCCCTCTGCCAATTCCTCCACTGGCTTCCGCTCACTCAATGAATAAAAGTCAAAGTACTAACAATAATTTACTAAGCCATCCACAACTCAGCCCCCAGCTACATCACTACATCTCCCGAGCTTCTCCCATTCTTTGGAACTCCCTTTCCCAATCTGTCCAACTATCTCCTAATCTACCCATCTTTAGACAATCCCTGAAAACCTATCTCTTTAAAGAAGCCTAATCCTGCTTCTAACTAATACACATACATTTTTTGCTTTCTCCTTCAAATCATCCCCCACAGCTATTTCCTTTTGTATCACTTAAGCCTCCCTCTTAGATTGTAAGCTCTAACGAGCAGGGCCGTCTGATTCCTCTCGTACCAAATTGTATTGCAATTGTAATGTCTGCCTTCATTCTTTAAATCACTGCACAAACTGTTGGCACTATATAAATCCTGTATTATAATAATAATAATAATAATAATAATAATAAATAATATTAATAATAATAAATAAATAAAGTATTGAAAGGCTAGACTATCCAGCGTATGTCGGGCATAGGGGTTGATTTACTAAAACTGGAGAGTGCAAAATCTGGTGCAGCTCTGCAGAGAAACCCATCGGCTTCCAGATTTCTTTGTCAAAGCTTAATTGAACAAGCTGATGTTAGAGGCTGATTGGCTACCATGCACAGCTGCACCAGATTTTGCGCTATCCATTTTTAGTAAATCAACCCCATAGTGTCAGAAATGTAGATATGAATGGATGCTACATGAATTTTAAAGTTAACCTTGTTTTAAGTTGAATCCGTAGGGGTCATGTGATCAACAGAAAAGATATTCTATACAGCTGGTAATAGGTCTGCAGCAGATTGTACTGAAAGATATACTGTGCAGCACGGAATGTTTTGAGGAGCAGCTGTTGTTTCAGCGATATGCCCACATAAAATATGATAGCGGAAAACAAACGCGGTGCAGTCCCTTTTTATAAAGTCCCTCAAGATATCTAAATCATGAGATGGATTTTTCATATAAACATGCAATGGCAAAAGCAGACCAACACACATACCGTATGCTGGCTGTAAACACGTGCTATTGATTCCAATGTAAATACCGAGCAGATGACTTTACCTTCATTTAAAAAAAAAGAGAAAAGTACACTTTGTTTTTTATATAAGGGAAAGTTATACAATAAATACAAAAGGAAAAAGACTTGTTAAATCGTCTTATAAAAGGAGTAAAAACACATTTAAATCCCAGCCAAATCAAAATCCATTTTAGCATTGGGCGAGCACCACTGAGTTACCCAAATACTTTATATATCTTTAGCAATTTCCAGAGTCAAGATTCCCCCCAGTTGCTTGTGTCTCCATCTCCTCATGTGTCACTCTCTCACAGCTGGATTTTCCATTTTTTTATATTCTATGTTATGGACACTCCAGTAGGGAACAGTGAATCCATTATTTTCCCTTTGTCATATATATGGTAAGAAGACATAAATTGGGATAGTTTACCAAGCATTAAATATTAGCTGTGTACAATTGACCTCCAAAATGTTTTCTATTATTAAGGTTGCTAATGAACCACCATATTGTTTTTTACTTAAATAAATGGCAGCTCAATCACAACCCTACCTGTGAAGCACATCAAGATATCCTCCATAGTAATGAGATAGTCGCCTGATCTCTTCTTTCTTCCACTTTTCTTCAAATGAACAGAAACGTTTAGCCAAGAAGAACTTTATTGGATCTTGAAACTTGGAACATGGGCTGGAATATGGTCTCATGATTTGAACTTGTACTGCATGTGCTCTGGCCAGCCATGGCTGTTCATTCGTGAGTGTATGCAAATGCACATGCGCATACTTACCGATATGTCTAAGCAGACACAAATTCCTTCAAAAGGCCAGTTCCTCCTAATAGTGCTTAAAGCTTTTACTTACATCATAGTGTGTTGGTATCTTCTTGTCCACTTCTTGTTTTGGCTGTTTACATCTATTGTACCTTAGTTTACCACCCGAAAGAACGCTGTTATTAAGCCTGGGTTTACTTTAAGGCAGGGGCATTTTCTAAATCCAGTGGGCATGATCAGAAGTTAGGACCCCTTCCTCAAGTTAAAAAAACGTAAGCTTCATTCACATTTTGCCTTTGTGGTATTGCAGCCAGATCTGTAAATGTCATAGACCTTGATGAGTTGCAATTCTTGGCTTTGGACACATACACGCTAAATGCTTTGCAGCACCCAGTGTGTATGTACACTAACCGGACTCCAAATATCTGTGTTCAGGGTTTGATCAGAGGTGCTGATTAGATGGGTACATGCAATCAGTGCCATTCCAGCCAAACAGGGTTGTTGCTAGGATTGCAAAAGACTTTGGGGAACACTTGGCCACCCTAAGTAATAGAATGAGATGAGGCAAAATATTGATGTGGCAAAATTGTGCTAATGGTGGGAGCCTGGCTATCACAACACTACCTGGACACTTACACCACCTACTGCAGGAAAAATAAATTGTACAACAGAAGCTAGCATTCTGCATCCACATCAGCTTACTCCTAAAGCCTTACCTCATTTACTAAGCTCTGGAGCAACTGCACAGTCTATTTGCCTTTATTAAATCTACTCCTGAATGTCAGAAGAATATTCCTGGTCACGGAAGCTCCCCTGATCTTCCTGCCTGAAGACAGTCAGTTTGAGCATAGTGCATATTACACCCTCTTCCATCCATGAGCTGCCACAGACCATGCAGTTACAGGGTATACAATGGAATCCATTCTGGGTTTTCCAAAGTCAGAGCAGAAAAGTTCTCTGAATGGAAACTTTGTTCAGCTTTTTTGTGAGCTGACAGGGAGAGATGAGTCATTCCTCTGTTTTTTTAATTTTTTTTAGTTGTGTATTTAAGTTGGTGCTTGAGCTATTGAGCTTTGTTTTTCTTTTTCTGCAAAGCAGTTGAAGCCTCAAAATCATGTGAAAGGGAACTAGTTGTTACCCAGGCTGGTTGGATAGGCAATAATGGCATTACACAATATTTCCTGTTTACCAGATAAAATAAAAATAAAAATGTAATTATATTTTGTAATCCTGAACATAATAAGTAAATTGAAGCATATCCAAAAAAACATGCTGCTGGAGTGTTGATATTGGTTGTGTATATGTGTATTTCTGACTGTATTCACTGCTGACTATCTGAAGGACTGAAATGTATGGGTCTTCCCCCATATTGTTCTTTACTTTTTTTGTGAGTACTTGTGTGCCTTATTAATGGACTGTCTTCCCTTTTGATCTGTTTAACTGTTTGAATAGCTGTTATCTATGTACCAAGTATGTGTACTAACAAAGAGCAATCATGCTTGTTAAAAAAACATTCTGCACTCTCTTTAAAACTTTATCCATACAAAAGAAAATGAAAATGTAATGTAAGACCCTCAATATACCACCTGGAAACAAAAACTATTACATATTACCAATAAACAAACAGAAATTCAAAGTGCATGGAAATAGTTAAAACAGAGAGAAGACCAAAGTCCTTGGATCCAAAATCCAGAACATTATCTGGTTCAGAAAACGCTTTTTTCAATCCTCTCCTCTTAGAAAGGGATTAATTTTTTGTTCTTGCCTAAAGGGAGATATTACATGTTACCATCATGACAGGTAAGAAAGTGGTTACATTTGATGGATTAAAAGATTCCTCTTTAAGTTGTTCTAAAATTCCTGTCAAATAGTGACAGTTCTAAGCACAGCCCACATACTGAACATTATTAAGGTTACATGTGAGCAGATCTATTACAGTTCCCATGCCGCAGTTGGCATACTGTTTCATAATGCTTGCCATGTGTCCTACAATTCATTTTTTTTCAGCATAGTGTATACAGCATCTTTTTCATCTGTTGGGCTCACCTGTTAAAAGCCAAATAGCAAAACTGTATTTTTATTATAGCGCCCTGCTAGGCTGCTAGGCAAGTTTAGTTTTTGGCTCCTGCTGTAACCAGAGGAGCAGTAATTGTTTGCTCTGGTCTATTCAGGGCTTCACAGTCTGGGAGTTTGATTGCATCCCTCTGCCTCTAGAAGATGTTCCTAGAGCTTAGGGAGGATAGAATTCAAATGACCAGCCTGAATGTTGAGCAGAGCCTGGTGCCCTTTGGACTGGATCCTGGGTTTCTTTTCAATAGACATGTGCATTCGTTTTCGTCCGAATGAATTTTCGTCCGAATTTCAGGTATTTTCGTTATCGTTTTAACAAACGATAACGAAAGTGCAGAATCCGAAAAACGAAAGATCCGACATAAACAAATGCTTTATTTTCGTTTTCGTTGCTACAACAGTTCGATATAGATAGGAGATTCGACATGATGATGACAATAACAATCTGTGTCCATCAAACCTGTGGTCAAATGTGCCTAACCTTAACTCTATTAGTCTAAGATTATTCTACATAGAGAGAAAAGATTCGACATAGGGGAGAAAAGAATCGACGTAGGGGAGAAAAGATTCGACGTATGAGAGGAAAGATAAATAAAAATAATGATGACGATGAATGTTATTGGCTGATTGTAACCAAAGAGGAGGAGCAGTAAAATAGCTAGAACTAAGTACACACGTACTTTGGCTTATGGTGTCTGTTGAAAGTTCTAAGAAGATTCGACGGAGCAGGTAAACTATACAGCGTCGTACAGTTTAGCTGCTCCGTCGAATCTTCTTTGAACATTCGACAAACACCACAAGCCTTCAATGACAGATTCGACCTTAATTTGTGTTTTCGGACGAATGCAATTTTTAACGAAAAACGAAATAAATAAAAATGAATTTCGGGAGTAACTAAATAAATTTATTTTTCGGTTGAAAACGAAATTCCGAAATGAAATATTTCATTGTGCACATGTCTACTTTTCAATAGGCTTGTTCCAGAATATTGTAAATAGAGCCTGCTGTCTGTACTGCACCTAAAGTGGAACTTCACTCTCTCAATCAACATTGACTATTTCTAATCTTTATGCTGATATCATTAGTAAACAGATAGGAAGGTATATCATATTTACTTGTTTTAAACTTTTTTTTACACTTCTTCAGTTATTTCCTGGTTTCTGGCCTAGGCAAAATGATGTCATACATCCCAGGAGTCTTCAGGAAGGGAGGAGTTTTCTCAGCTAAGCATGCTCTCCTGCCTGTGTGTCTGAGCTAAGGGCTAATAGATTCCAGGAAGTAAATGCTACATGACTCATCTGCCCTTACACAAGATGGCTACGGCCAGAAAATCTTGGGGGGCATTTTGCAAAGTGATTTCCCAACAAAATAAAGCATGGAGACATGGATGGGGGAGTGTGCTTTAAATATTAAAAATCAAATAAATACCATTTTTGGTTTGTGCTGCTCTGATGCAGTGTAGTTCTGCTTTAAAGCTATTCCATGGTCCACAGCTGTGAACCTGTCTAGCTGTATATGTGGTAAAACTACTGTACTTCATGGTCCCAGCCGTAAGCCAGTCTAACTGTACCTGTGATAAACCTACTTCATGGTCCCAGCTGTGAGCCAGTCTAACTGTACCTGTGTTAAAGCTACTTCATGGTCCCCAGCCGTTAACCAGTCTAATTGTACCTGTGCCACTTCATGGTCCCCAGCCGCTAACCAGTCTAACTGTACTTGTGCTAAAGCTACTTCATGGTCCCCAGCTGTGAGCCAGTCTAACTGTGCCTGTGCTAAACCTCCTTCTTGGACCCATCCGTGAGCCAGTCTAACTGTACCTGTGTTAAAGCTACTTCATGGTCCCCAGCCGTTAACCAGTCTAATTGTACCTGTGCTAAAGCCACTTCATGGTCCCCAGCCATTAACCAGTCTAACTGTACCTGTGCTAAACCTCCTTCTTGGTCCCAGCCATGAACCAGTCTAACTGTACCTGTGTTAAAGCTACTTCATGGTCCCCAGCCATTAACCAATCTAACTGTACCTGTGCTAAAGCTACTTCATGGTCCCCAGCCATGAACCTATAGACTGTTCCAGTCTAGCTCTACCTGTCCTGCAAACTATCTCATGGTTCCCAGCTGTGATTGAAAGACTATGTTGCTGCTGTTTAGAGAGGGAGAAAGAGTTGTCCACTGCAGACTTGTGTTCAAGCATTTGGAGTATCCCACAGCACCCCACATTACCTAGCAAGTTTCTACAAGCAATAAAATACAAAAAAGACAAGACCCTAGACTGTTCAATGAGTCAGAGTGAATGGACTGTTGTTATGTGCCTGGCTGCCTCTGCACTGTTTTTGGAAAGAACGGGTTAAATGTACAGCGGTTCCTTTGGGAGTAGTACTACATTTTTATTACAGAAAGGTTTAGTTCCATCAGGAACCAGCAACCCTTTCCACCTCAAAGTGTATGTTATCCTAAATATTTATATTTTTCTATGTGTATGTCCATCAAGAGTACCTGGTTGATCCCCCTTTCTTAATTGTTCTAAACCAGGGGTTCTTAACCTAGGGTCCATGGCCCCTTATGAGTTCCATGGATGGGTTTCAGGTGTCCCGTTAGGGTCAGATAACAAATAACATTTAAATCCACTATACAGCCCCCCTCCGTCCCAATCAACGGTTTCCTATTTAAATAAATTAAAGAAAATGCACCCAGCCACTGCTAATAGTGCTGCCCGCTTTGATTCAATTTGTATCATCATGGGGGTCCATAGCTTTTATCAGCTTCTTAAAGGTGTCCATGACTCAAGAAAGTTAAGAACCACTGTTCTAAATAGACCACACAAAGCACAGAACCCAATCTGTGCTTGCATGGTCAGTTTTCACCCTTAGTCTGGTCATTCAGAAGTACAGGTCATTGTGCAAACAATCAAAAAATAAGAGAATGAGGTTCTCTTAAGAGGGCAAAATTAGACCACTAAATATGATTCAAACAAGCTTTATTTATATAGAGATAATCACAACAAACTGTAAAGAAAAAAAGGGGAGACAGATTGATCGTGTACACACAGATTGATTAAAAAAGACAACATTGTCAAGTAATTAAAAACAGGGGGAATTGCAGCTGCGCATATCACATATACACCCCAGTCACCACTTTCAAGCATTAATGTTATTAGGCATATTCATTTAGCTACAGAATCAGGGTCAGAGTGAAATAATCTGTAAGGAACTCCTATTAATAAATATGCTCAGTCACATGGCAAACGTGGAATATACTGGGTGGATGTAGGAGAGAATTGCTATCCTGGTCTGACTGAGGGCATTAAATTAAAGGAAAAAAGTCCATGAATAGATAGTAGAAAAAACCCTCAAAGTGTCCCGTTAGTGACCAGAAAGGATTGCACTAGATAAGACAGATAATGTAATAAAACATGATACGAATGTTTCCAGATCAAAAAATAAATACTGCAGATAAGTCTCCTGGGGGTATCAGCAGGGGAGGTAATACAGGAACATACTGGGCGCATCCATATACAAGTACAACAGGTGGGTTAAAGATACTCTCACCACATTGACGGTTGCGGTCGTTCTTTTGATCACTCTCTACCCCACGTATCTACAACTCGGAGACTAGCTCGGTATTAGCCTGTTACTGCGTGATCGGGATGAGGCTCCACACACGTGTAGTTGCTGCCCCGCCGACAGAATGGATACCGGCTGGAACTAACGAACGGCTTGTGGGATCCTGTGCATTTCACTCAGTGATCGGGATGAAGCTCCACGTTCGTATAGTCACTGCCACACTGAAGGGACCAATACCGGCCGGAAATAAGGAACAGCTTGTGAAATCCAGTGCAATTCACTGACGCGTTTCACCAGCCAATGGACACTGGTTTCTTCAGAAACCAGTTTTTTTACCTCTGAAGAAACCAACGTCCACTGGCTGGTGAAACGCATCAGAGTGACGTCAGCACGTCACTGTGGAACCGTTTGTTAGCTGTCTGAGTGAATTGCACTGGATTTCACAAGCCGTTCATTATTTCCGGTTATCCGTGTGGACGAGTTTGAATTCCAAACTAGTGATCACTTTTTTGTCCTCAATTAATTAATATCATTATGTACTCGGTGATCCAGGCAAATCCGTTTTTTTTTTTTCATTGTGCAAACACACAACATGCCTGTATTGGGTAGTCTGTTTAGTCATCATAGCCTTTGCTTGTCCCTCCTCCTACCTATCTTGACTAATCTATACAAAAAAGGTCTGTATACTTACCTATTTTCAATCTGCTCCTGTAGGGTCATGTGATCCTGCAGCTGTGTGTAAGGCTGCATTCACACCCAGGCATTCTGAATAGCTTGTTCCTGCCCACATTTTCCAAAGCACGCAAAAAATGTGGCAAAATGTGCAACATCCTTGCGGTACCATTATTTCTTAATGGCACCCCAAATGTGCAACAAACCATGGGACTGCTACTCATGTTTGCAGAGCTCAAAATGCAGCAAACCATGGAACGTAATATGTGCTTGGCTCAGTGCCAAAATAAAAGGGTACTTGTGTTTGTCACACATAGGGAAGCCCATTTAAACGTGGCAAAAAACATGTTAAAACAAGCAACACATCACCAGGTATGAATAGGACCTAAGGGAGCCTGTGACCTCTATATTATAGGAGGTTTACACAGCTCTGATCTTTCTCCCAATGTGGCGTCACACAGATCTCAATCCTTCCAAATATCTCATATCTGGGAACAGATTCCATAAACATTATCCCAAATTGCATTGCATCTCGACTAGACTTCTTCAGAAGCCTCTGCCCCTGTGGGGCTAGGATTGATTATTATGCAGGGGATTTACAAGCACTTAGTATTGTTTTATTCATGTAAGTGTATTTAATCTGAGTTTTTTTAATAAAATCAAAACTGTGAGCACTATGTTTCTTTGCTTGTTTTTTGAGGATAACATTTATAGAATCTGATCCTGGATATGAGATACTTGGAAGGATTGGGATCTATGGGACACCATGTTGGGATAAATATCAGAGTTGGGTAAGACCTCCTATGATTTAGAGTTCCATCTATATGGGTGATCATACATCTGCACCTGTGGGTGAAGGATTGATTGGATCATCTGTTTGAGGCATAAGGATGAGATTGATTCACAGAAATATGGGGTTACATAAAGTTCAATATAGAAGAACACCACTGTTTGGAGTTGGACACTTATAAACTATAATTTATTGGGGTGTACTGTATATACACATGTTTGTCACCTCGGGGGACTATATTGTGATTTATTCAGGGCTTTTTTCAGTGGGAACGTAGGGGAACACAGTTACGGCACCTCCAGCACTGAATGTATTTAATGGCAAGGGGTGCTAGGGTATGCTGGAGGGTCTATTGATGCTGGCTGCTGGGAGATCTATTGTTGCTGGAGGCGACTATTGTTGCTGGGGTGGATCTACTGTTGCTTGGGGGTATATTGTTGTGGGGGGTTCTATTGTTGCTGGCTGCAGGGGATCCATTTTACTGCCTCTCTTGTTATCATTAACAAATTCCGTACAAATTACTTAACATCACAAAATGATACTTAGTTCTGTATCCTCTAAAAGGGGCAATATTGGGCAGTAGGTAGGGGCTAAAATAAAGGGACGGTTCTTAGAGGTGGGTAGGGGGCAGAGCCAAGGGGTGACTCGAAGGGGGGGGTGGATACCTGCAGGGCTGGACTGGGACAAAAATTTGACCCTGGACTTCATCATGACCGGCCCACTTTAATTTTGAGTGTCCCCAACAGCGTCCCCCTTACATCAGAGAGTCCCAATCAGCAGCTCCCTTCACAGAGAGTCCCCATCAGAAGCCCCCTTCACATCAGAGAGTCCCCATCAGAAGCCCACTTCACATCAGAGAGCCCCCATCAGCAGCCCCCTTCACATCAGAGTCCTCACCAGCAGCCCCCTTCACATCAGTGTGTCCCCATCAGAAGCCCCCTTCACATCAGAGAGCCCCCATCAGAAGCCCCCTTCACATCATAGAGTCCCCACCAGCAGCCCCCTTCACATCAGAGAGTCCCCACCAGCATCCCCCTTCACATCAGTGTGTCCCCATCAGAAGCCCCCTTCACATCAGTGTGCCCCATCAGAAGCCCCCTTCACATCAGTGTGTCCCCATCAGAAGCCCCCTTCACATCAGTGTGTCCCCATCAGAAGTCCCCTTCACATCAGTGTGTCCCCATCAGAAGCCCCCTTCACATCAGAGTGCCCCACCAGCAGCCCCCTTCACATCAGAGTCCCCACCAGCAGCCCCCTTCACATCAGAGTCCCACCAGCAGCCCCCTTCACAGCAGAGTGTCCTCCTTCTCCTCCCACATGTACTCACAGTTTTGAAGGCAGCTTCTCGTTCCTCTCTCCAGTCATGTGATAAGGGGAGAGAGGAAGGCAAGTCTGCCGGCTGTCTATCTCCCCCTGCAGGCTGGAGGGAGCAGAAAGCCTCCAGCAAGTGACGGAAGCTGCTCCTCCTGACAGGAGTGAAATTGTGATCACTCACTGTCAGAGAGGAGTGGCTCCAGGACTGCACCTGACTGGCCCACTGAGCCATCAGCCCACCGGGAAACTCCCGGTAGTCCCGATGGCCAGTACATGCCTGGATACCTGCACCTTTTCTCTGAGGAAAGCCCTGGATTTATTGCATTGGAATATGAGCACAAACTTGATTTTTTGTTATATACATTTCATTTGTTTGATTATATGTAAATGTATTTATTTAAAGGTACACAAAGCGCTACGCAAACTGGATTTTTATATTTATGATTATGTGATTCACATTAGTGCAAGCAGCTTGGAAGGACAGTTGCGTGGGAACACTACATTTATATAACTTACGTACATAACTTATATACTTTAAAGCAGTGGTTCTCAATGCCTGTCCTTAGGGCCCACTAACAGGTCAGGTTTGCAAGATAACTGAAATACATCACAGGTGATAGCATTTGCTGCTCAGTGATCACAGTATTCTAGTCTGCATCTCCCCAAGGTTATACAAAAAACCTTGCCTGTTAGTGGGCCCTTAGGATAGGGTTGATGACCACTGCCTTAAAGTGAACAAAACGATTAACTATAACTGTTCTTAAAAATGTTCACTCCCCCTCCTCCTACCTATCCTTCCCAACTTGTATATAACAAGGTCTGGGTACTTACCTATTTTTAATCCACTCCGGTCTGGTCATGTGATGGCTCCTCCTACCTATCCTGTATAAAAAGATCTGTGTACTCACCTATTTTTACTCCAGTCATGTGATTCTGCAGCTCCGCTTTTCCTATGTAAGGGAGTGCTCAGCAATGGCTATGACATCACCAATACAGTGCCAGGTTACCAAATAGGCAGAGCTGGCACCGTCTTACGGGTCCAGCAATAACAGATCAAAATAATATTGATTTGATCTTGACAGAAAATTACAATGAAGCTTTCTTAAATTGTTTACAAAAGATAGAACAAAAATTAGTCAACTCAAAGAAGCGAAAACTTTACATTAAAGACTCTATAGAGAAAAAACTGTATTAACCACTTGCCTACTGGGCACTTTCACCCCCTTCCTGCCCAGATTAATTTTCAGCTTTCAGCACTGTCACACTTTGAATGACAATTACGCGGTCATGCTACACTGTACCCATATGACATTTTTCCACACAAATAGAGCTTTCTTTTGGTGGTATTTAATCACCACTGAGTTTTTTATTTTTTGCCAAACACACGAACAAAGGCCGAAAATTTGAAAAAAAATAAAATAAAATTTTCCTAGCTTGTTATAACATTTTGGAAACAGATAATTTTTCTCCTTCATCGATGTGCGAGTTTTTTATTTTTTGCCAAACACACGAACAAAGGCCGAAAATTTGAAAAAAAATAAAATAAAATTTTCCTAGCTTGTTATAACATTTTGGAAACAGATAATTTTTCTCCTTCACCGATGTGCGCTGATGAGGCTGCACTGATGGGCACTGATGAAGCAGCACTGATAGGTGGCACTGATGTACACTGATGAGGCCCTTTACCCCGATCTGTGATTAGCAGAGTCCGAAGGACTCAGCGATCACAGAGTGCGCCGCCCACACATGTATGGCCTCCCGGCAAAGTAAGCCCATGCTGTAGCCGTCTTTTGGGGGGCGAAAAGTGGTTAATGTAATGTACCCAATAACAACTTAAAGTAAATAAACCATAGACATCAGGTTTACAATAAGGTTTGTCTCTTAAAGTGACTGTAAAGCCCTTTTTTTTTTTTTAAATAACAAACATATCATACTTACCTCCACTGTGCAGCTCATTTTGCACAGAGTGGCCCTGAACCTGCTCTTCTGGGGTCCCCCAGCGGCTCTCGCGGCTCCTCCCCACATCTGATAACCCCCTTGGAGAAGCGCTTCCCCGAGGGGGTTACCCTGCAGGCGCGCTCACGAGTCCAGCATTTGCGTCTATAGACACAGAATGCCGGACTCGGCCCCGCCCTGTCATTGGATTTGATTGACAGCAGCAGGAGCCAATGGCTGCACTGCTATCAATCTATCCAATCAAGAGCTGGGAGCCCGTGGAGAGAAAGACAGCGTGTCCCCGCCGACTGAATGAAGGGGTTCAGGTAAGTAAAACATTGGGGCTAGGGGGCCAGTGACTGGCAGGTGTTTTTTCACCTTAATGCATAGGATGCATTAAGGTGAAAAAACACGAACCTTTACAGCCCCTTTAAAGGCTTTTTCAGCTGTCAGTTTGCGAAAAAAATTGGTGTAACCTATGTACTTGTAATGAAACAGCACAGCAGTGATGGTTATCTTCTTCTAGTGGCTGACGTGCACATGGCTTAGTTCAATGTTATTCCACTAGAGCACACATGAAAAACCTCCAGAAACCCAAGGTATCGACTACAGAGGGACCTCCATAGAGTTTCATTTGACACTGCACCCATAGGCTTCCATGGCCCAGCTGTTGTCAGCACTCAATAATCTCCCCTGCAGCAGCCCCCTACTGACACAGAGGAGCGGGAACTGCGGGATCATGTGGCCAGACAGGAGCGGATTAAAAATAGGTAAGTATGTAAGCAGGTGATTCCAATGGGTTAAAAGTTTTTTCTGCTGTTCTCTAAAGTTATCTGGGTCAACTGTGTTTTTGTACAAACCAAATGTTACAATGCATCTTTCTGCAACATTTGCCCTTGGTTGACCTGCTGAGCTGGTGGTAAATAAGAAGAAGGGGGGGGTTAACATTTTCCCATACTTTGTAGCAAGGTTACTGCCCCCTGCAGGTCATACCATTTAAATAGGGGCTTCTCAGTGCCCCTAGAGTCTTCTGCTGAAACCACTGCCAAGATGTAGGCTGTTACTATGCCGGACTGTGCCCCCCCCATCCGGAGGGCCCAGTTGGGGTTCCCTATGGGGTTAGGAACCTGAGGACTTTCATGGACTTTTAGCTGCCAATCATGGACTTACTGTTTTTTTTATGGATTACTGCTTACTATGGATTCTAAGACTGAATTCACACTAACTTGCAGTAAAATGCAGGGGAAATGGATGTACATTTCCATCCATTTTATGTGCGTTTTAATGCACATTGACTTGCATTTTAGCGAGATCTGCCTTAATGTTGATTTCACATGACCGCAGCTCCCTGCCTGAGTTTAGGCATTAGTGGATGCAGTACCACTTATCCCCACTTAAGCCCGGTATATAAGAATACAGTTTTTTTTAATACAAGTTAGGCAGGATAGGTGGGGGGAGGGGGAACATTTTAGAAAAAAAGATAATGTTAGGCATTTTTTTCTGTTTAAAGGACAAGTTCACCTTTAATAAAAAAAATAAATGCACATCTTTTTGCAGGTAAAAAAAATTTAATTTATTGTTTATTTATTTATCAGCAGATCGCGCATGCGATGCATTGCTCCTGCAGACCAGATGTATGAGAATTATGTGTCAGTGAAAATCCCCCACAAAAACACTGACCATTAATCTGCATGCTTACTCCCTAAGCATGACTTCCCCTCCCTCCCAGTACAAACTCGCCCCCCCCTACTGAAATCCCCCCTCTCAGCAAAAATCTTTGCCTCATCATCCCCCAAATGCCCCCCCCTCCAAGCAATGTAATCCTCCAAGCACAAATCCTCTACCCCTAAAATTTCTCCTGCTAGTACACATCTTCCCCCTCCCCCCCACTTCAAATACCCCTCCCAGCACAAATTCCTTTCAGATACCCACTCCTAGAGCAAATCTTCTTTCCCCTAACCCCCTCCCAACACAAATCCCCCTAAATCACCACTCTTAGCACTCCCCCTCCCAAATTTCCCTTCCTAGAACAATACTCACCCCCTGCCCCCCCAAATTCCCCCCTCCAACACCAACCCCCCCCTCCAATCTCCTTGTGGCACCCTCCCACCTCACATGATACCACAGTGCCCAGAGCAGCCTCCGCTCCTGCCCACCCCTTGTCCCGGGCCTGGAGTTGGAGATAGATGGACAGATAGAGAGGTAGGGAATTCCAAAGGATGGGCGAGTCATGGAGGTGAGCATGAGAGGAGGGGACGAGGGAGCTAGAGAGCAGGAGGTCTTGGGAGGAACGAAGAGAATGATTTGACTGGTATTTTGAGACTAGGTTAGTGATGTAGTTGGTGCCAAGTTGTGGAAGGCTTTAAATTAAATTGATAGACATAGTCCATGAAAAACTGTTTACTAGCGCTCTGGTAGTTCTTTGAAAACTACAAACCACTAGTTTCAAACCCTACACACCTAATACTTGTCGGGTGGGTGATATAAGTGTACGGGCCGGTCCCTGGCGGCTGCCTCCCCTGGCCCTTTTCCCAATATTCGGGATGGGCAGATGTTACCCCATCTCAACCCCGGGTGAGGCAATCCATCCCAGACCACCCTACAAACCCATCGCAGGAATTGGACATGACTTACAGTTCATTCTGTAAGTATTTTCAACTTGTGGTTGTCTTGAGTACTACCCTTTTTATTAGAAGATCTTATTAGACTAATGGTTATCTTGTCTACTTAATTTTAGCATACATGTGCATCTTGCCCCTGATGATTGGCAAAGAAGCCATGAAACGCGTCGGCTTGTCAACTAAGGGTGCCTAGTCTAGCTTATACCAATCATGAATTTTAATAATATTATCATTTTCTATATGCTATCCATTATTATTTATGTACGTTTAATATGCAATTTTCATTTATTTATACATTCATCTGTAATCAGTGTATTAATCATGTCCATTGATTGTAATAAATCTCTCATTATTATGAATTATGTGAATCTTTTATGCTCATATTTGTATTATATATTATATAATATTATTCCTTGTTTATGCTTTTATAAACATCATGGGCCACCCTTAGGGGTAAATTACATTAAATTAAAATCAATTATACAGTACTTATATTTCATTTATTCGTATTAATTACCCACAATGACAGGCTCCATGTAAAGTCCCACGACCACTTTTCTATTTTTCTACAATATATTTAGGGATGGGAGCCTGCCATTGTTTTTTAAAGTTGCGAAGGGTCACATTTCATTTTTTTTTATTATTATTATTATTATACAGGATTTATATAGCTCCAACAGTTTACATAACGCTTTACAACTTGAGGGTAGACAGTACAAATACAATACACTTTGATACAGTAGGAATCAGAGGGCCCTGCTCCTTAGAGCTTACAATCTACATTTGAATTGTTTTTTTAAAAATAACTACTGACTGTAAGCCGCAAAGGTAGTTTTAAAAAAAAAAAAACTGTGACAGCGAGTTTGGGGAGAAAATCCCTGGTTAACTGTCACTAGAGGCGGCAGGTTGGGGAGGGGCTGCAGCAGTGGGAACATGTTACCCTAAAAACTGGGGTGGAACATGTAACAAGTTCCCAAAGGTGAGTTTATTCTTTAATATTTGAAAATTGACTTGTCTGATTTGCTGCAGTAACTGGCCCATGTAAAGAAACTTTAATCTTCATGGTCAGTTTGGTTGTGCCCACTGTTCTCTGATATCCTGCATGGAAGTAAATGTATCCATTATCAGGAAAAAAAAAAAAAAAAAAAAGTGAAGTGACTGTCACTTTCGAAATAAAACTGAGTTATTGTTTCCAGTTTCAAAAGAACAGCAACAAGTATAGGAAAGCTATATGCGATCTTTGTCCTTTTCTCCCCTTAGACACCTGCACTCATATAGAGTTTCACTGAGTCCTGAAAAATAAATGCATAGCTTCAGTCTCCTAATCCAAGTGGCTCCAGAGGCCACTGATATTTGAGAAGTTAAACTGATGATTCTGGGCGTCGTAGGGGCAGCTTAATCTTTTTTAATTCAAATCAACTGAGTCCCATGTGGCGCTAGGATGATACCCTATATGCTGCAATCAGACTGACCTAGACTTCTTCTGCTCTAAATGATTAATGAAACTGCCTCCCAGTTTGTTTCTATGGTGATGTGAAACTTGACACGTTGAAGGAATCTGCCATTCACACTGAAGGAAGTAGCTGCAAATGAAAACAACCAACTTTTTTTTTTTTTTTTTTTGCGGTAAATAATTTTCGAGAGCTTTGGCATGATGTCTTGGGTGGGTTGCTTCCGAAATTCAAGCGATTTTGTCACACATGAAGTTAGCACGCCGCATTGTAGAACACTTTAAAACAATAAAAGAATTGTTTTTACTTTCTACGTTCTTGCTGCTGTACTGTAGAGTGATCAGCAGTGAAAAATCAACGGTACTCCTGCTAATGTCTGACTCTATGGCAGAAACATGTATTTAGTTCTTATAGTGGTTCTAAAGTCTAAATGTTTTTACCTTAAACGGAATTAAAGTCTGACATAAAAAAAAAAAAAAAACGTGAGCATACAGGCTCTTCATGCAATGTCTCTTCTGCAATGAAATACACCTACAGTGACTTGAAAAAGTATTCATACCCCATTGACATTTTCCACATTTTGTCATGTTACAACTAAAAACGTAAATGTATATTATTGGGATTTTATGTGATGGACCAACACAAAGTGGCTCATAATTGTGAATTGGAGGGAAAATGATAAATGGTTTCCAAACTTTTTTACAAATAAGTATGTGAAAAGTGTGGTGTGTATTTGTATTCAGCCCCCCTGAGTCAATACTTTGTAGAACCGCCTTTCACTGCAATTACAGCTGCAAGTCTTTTTGGGGATGTCTCTACCAGCTTTGTACATCTAGAGAGTGACATTTTTGCCTATTCTTCTTTGAAAAATAGCTCAAGCTTTGTCACATTGGTTGGAGAGCGTCTGTGAATAGCAATTCTCAAGTCTTGCCACAGATTCTTAATTGGATTTAGGTCTGGACTTTGATTGGGCCATTTTATAACATGAATATGCTTTGATATAAACCATTCCATTGTAGCTCTGGCTGTATGTTTAGGGTCCTTGTCCTGCTGGAAGGTGAACCTCCGCCCCAGTCTCAAGTCTTTTGCAGTTTTTAACAGGGTTTCTTCTAAGATTGCCCTGTATTTGGCTCCATCCATCTTCCCATCAACTCTGACCAGCTTCCCTGTCCCTGCTGAAGAAAAGCATCCACACAACATGATGCTGCCACCACCATGTTTTATGGTGGGGATGGTGTGTTCAGGGTGATGTGCAGTGTTAGTTTTCTGCCATGCATAGCATTTTGCTTTTAGGCCAAAAAGTTCAATTTTGGTCTCATCTGACCAGAGCACCTTCTTCCACATGTTTGCTGTCCCCCACATGGCTTCTCACAAACTGCAAAAGGGATTTCTTATGGCTTTCTTCAACAAAGACTTTCTTCTTGCCACTCTTCCATAAAGGCCAGATTTGTGGAGAGCACGACTAATTGTCATTGTTGTCACGTGAACAGATTCTTCCACCTGAGCTGTGGATCTCTGCAGCTCCTCCAGCGTTACCATGGGCCTCTTTTCTGATTAATGCTCTCCTTGTCCGGACTGCCAGTTTAGGTGGACGGCCATGTCTTAGTAGGTTTGCAGTTGTGCCATACTCTTTCCATTTTTTGGATCATGGATTGAACAGTACTCTGTGAGATGTTCAAAGTTTGGGATATTTTTTAATAACCTAACCCTGATTTACACTTCTCCACAACTTTATCCCTGACCTGTCTGGTGTGTTCCTTGGCCTTCATGATGCTGTTTGTTCACTAACTTTTTCTAACAAACTTCTAAGGGCTTCACAGAACAGCTGTATTAATACTGAGATTAAATTACACACAGGTGGACTCTATTTACTAATTAGGTGACTTCTGCAGGCATTTGATTCCATTAGCTTTTAGTTAGGGGTATACAAATGCTTGCCACACTTTTCAGATATTTATTTGTAAAAATTTTTTTAAACCATTTATAATTTTCCTTCCACTTTACAAATATGTGCCACTTTGTGTTAGTTTATAACATAAAATCCCAATAAAATAAATGTATGGTTTTGGTTGTAACATGACAAAATATGGAACATTTCAAGGGGTATGAATACTTTCTCAAGGCACTGTATCTGCCTGCATACAGTCTTAAGTAGAATGTATGCAAAAAATATCAAGTGATACTGCGCAAATGGCAAAATGAGTCAACATAAACAAGCTGCGGCAATATAATATACAGAATAACATACATCAAAACTACTCAATAAAAAACATCAACAATAATAAATGTAGGCAAATACAAACTGTTGATAAATAGCATAGCAATTGGCGATAAAAGTTTGTGCAAATAATGTAAAAGTCCAACACACATATGATAAATCAAAAATGTATCATATGAAATCTCTGTGTATCCCAGCTCCACTTATTGAAGAAAATCAACACATGCTCTTGCACCCAGTGAAGATGTCAGCTTACCAGAAGATGTGTGACTCTATCAAATAAAAGTCAAAGAAGTAAACTTTTTCTGCTGGAATCAAGAGTCTTCCCTCAGGCCTCCTCACACAGGTTCTCCACTGTTCATGGTCCCCAGGAATGAAGAAAAAACAGATCACCAAGCTTGCATAGTGTAAAATGCTTTTAGGATGCTTTATTGTAGTTACAAGCACTAAAAACAATGCGTGACAATCTGCCTCAGATTAGTGCTTGTAATACAATAAAGCATAAGACAACTTCAAACCCCATAAGACAATGCAGGAACACACGAAACGTGGTGATGTTGCAACCTCCGGTGCCGCCCTACACACGTTTTGTCACAAATGACGTCATCAGGGGCCTGGAAAAGCAGTGACTCGTCACCACTATTTATATACAATTGTAATGACTGAGAAAAAACACACCACATGCCCTTGCACCTAGTGAAGATGTCATCTTACCAGAAGATGTGTGACTCTTTATCAGAGAGAAGTCAAAGAACGCTTGTGTAAGTAAACTTTTTCTGCTAGAGGCTTCTCTTGGGCCTCCTCACACAGGTTCTCCACCATTTTATCACCAGTTTGTAATGTTATTCATTTACTTGTACTTTTCAATTTTTGAAAGCGCAGCATGTTATGTAGAATGCACACTGAGCTGCGCATCTTGTGTGTATCTTCAAAATTTGGCTGTCACAGGGGTGACATCACCCCATCTGATGAAGGCAATATCAACACAGTTTGGACAAACCAATATCTGATATTGCCTTCAATTTATCAAAGTTGAACTTTGTAAGTTCCTGAGTTGTGTATTGCTTTATGGTTTTAAAACCATGCCTGTTTACTACAAAAAAAGGATATTTCTAACGTCTAAAAAAAAAAATTTCTTCTAAAAATATGTTGGTTTGTTCAAAAACCCTTTTCTAAACGCACATGTGAAAGTGCACAGAGTTAAAAAATTTCTACTCAACAATGTGTGGCTTCTTCTTTTAATGCTCAATAGCAGTTTTTTGAGTAAGTTGGTGTTTACAGTGACAATGGGGGTTATTTACTAAAGGAAAATCCACCTTGCACTACAAGTGCACTTTCAGTGCAGTTTCAGTGCAGTTTCAAGTGCACTTTTGTAGTGCAAAGTGGATTTTCCTTTAGTAAATAACACTCACAGTGCTTTATAATTTGCATCAGGCCATTTTTGTCACTCCAAAAAATTAATTCATGGTGCTGAAAATGCTGAATATTTTTAGCATTAATGCATTACATACATTAACAACAAAAACAAAGTGTGTGTGTAGCAGACCCACAACATAATAGTTAGCTGAAGAAGACACCTCATGTATCAAATAAATTACGTTTGCACTTACATTTAAAAAGTTAAATTTGCGCATAATTGCGCACTATTGAAGAAAATGGCCAAAAAGAAAAGCCCATTGGATAACCTAGGAGACAGCTAAAAAAAACAAGCAGTAAATTAAAGGAAATATTTTTCAGTTTAAAATACAAATTTCTTAAAAAAATGTTTGTTAAACATTTTCTGGCATATCAATGGCCCCCCTACCCGCAAAGTACTCCATATATTTTATGCGGGCGCTTTAGGGGGGCAAGCCAGGATGGCCAGCTTCAAGCGCCCTCAGGGTTTAGTCTTGAAATCAGGCCTCAGGCCCAACTGAGGCCACATAGTTCATTGAATTTCTCCTTAAAAAGTTGTGGAGAATACAGCATGAAAGGATTATATGGTTAAGTTTATATTCCGCCATGTTGATTGGCGTAAGAAATAGGCAGAACCCTGGCCATTATCCCAAAAGCATTCTCCACCACTCTTCTGGTTCTGGCCAGCCGGTAGTTAAAAACCCTCTGGTCCAGGGTGAGGGTCCTGATGGGCAACGGCCGCATCAAGTTATCACCCAGCCCAAATGCTTCATCAGCGACAAAGACGAACGGCAGACCAGCCACGTTGTCTTCCGGAGGTGGCAATCCCAAGCCACCACTCTGGAGCCATCCATAGAACTCGGTATGGGTGATGACTCCACCATCCGACATCCGGCCATTCTTCCCCACGTCCACATAGAGAAACTCATATGTCGCCGATACGACCGCCAACATCACAATACTATTAAACCCCTTATAGTTGTAATAGTATGACCCTGAGTTGGGGGGTGGGACTATGTGGACGTGTTTCCCATCAATTGCCTCTCCTGGGAAAGTCCCACCGCTGGGCAAATTAGAAAGCCACAGGCTGCCATTCCTGTGGCGTTGAAGGAAACTGTGGAGTGAAACAAGGAAAAAAAAAAATTGTACTTTTACACATAACATTGCAAGCAGATTAGACACAAAGATTCTTGGCCAACATCAGTCTAACATTTATTTGAAGGAGTATTTAAAGACAAAAATATAAGGTCCACTTATCAGATTCCTCACCCCCTCTGATGACCCATTGTAAAAATTTTAGGGGGGGAGATGTTTTGGACAGGTAACCCTCTCCACTTCATTGAGAGATGAATGCATTATTAATGTGTGTTACTTTGGCCAGCCCCGCCTTACTTACACTATTGGCAGCCCACTGGACAGGTAAGAAGTGTCATAATACAAAAATATAAATACACATCTACAAATTGAAGCACATTTTTACAGTCTCCAAAAAAGCCTCTTGCACTCTGCCTGAATTTAAGCACACAAATAAAATTTGTACACATTTTAGGGAGTGTTTAGGGTAAAGCACTACTATGGAGCTGACAAAATACATTGTTAAGTGACTAGGCTAGGTGTGTATGGGCCCAGGATAGCATGCTGGGGAGGTTAGTGAAGGCAAATATGCATGAAGGACAAAAAAGGAACTTTAAAAAGTGGATATTACCTGTTTGTGTCTTCATATGACTTTTCACAATTTAAGAACACAAGGATTATAAGGTAGTTTTTATTTGATTTATATCTAATTAATAGTGGTACACATATTTAGACAAATTCTATTAATGTCCATTTGTTTTGAAATATATAGTTCCCTTTTTTTGTATGTCCAACACATCGTTTTCAATTATAGATGGGTTGCCCAGACCTAAGATGGCATCTTGTGACTTCACTCACGGGACTCAGAACGAGGTCTGGTTTTTGCTTATAAGGTGGTGGATCAGCACACTACCTGTTCCCCATTGACAACGTCACATATGACGAAACACATCTGGAGGAGGATACGTGCTGACGTCACCACGCTGTCTCGCTAGGAGGATGGGTTCTGTTTGTAGCCGGCCGGCTCTGTTGTTTTTATGCACAAATTTAACTTTTTAAATGTAAGTGCAATACCTATGTTTATAATAAATACTGCTTTGAGGCAATATTACGCTATGGTTGGTTTTCTCTTCTTATGCACTGCTGAGGTGCTGAACCTTTGGCTCTGAGTCACACGGCGCCAGGAGTGTTTGGAGAACCCATGCAGCCATTTTTTTAAAGCTTACCTGACGATCTTCATACAAGCAAAGGCCTTTGCTGGGCTAAAGCCATCTGCCTGGTTTTGCTTACCAGCTGGTAAGCGAGTTTTTCTTAAGGTGGTGGAACATTTTGTCGATCAAGCTCACTTTGGTGTCTGTTTTGGATTATAACTGGACTAATACTCCATCACAATTTGTTTACCTACAAGCATTTGTTTTCTGATTTAAACCTTAAAATAGCGCAGCTTCTGTTTCCCATGTTTGTTTTGTGTATATCTCACATTAAGCTGCTGCTCATTGGACTTTATTATTATATTCTTTTGAGATATTTATTTCATTAATACCTTACTAAGTGCCTTTTTAAAAACTTCCAGCATGCATGAGGACAAAGGGGACATTCACAGCATATTACAATGATGGTAATTAGGGAATGATGAAAGAAATACTATACATTAGCAAACATTAAATACATAAAAAAATTGATGTTAAAGGATAAAAGTTACCTTAATATAGTCCTTCTGCAGGACCTGAATGATGGCAGAACAGGTCTCTGTAATAATGATTCCCAGAGCCTGGGGGGAGATCCCAGTTGTGAACTTGATATCCTAGACACTTCTCCCTGTGACCAAATACCGCAAGGTGGCGACAAGCCTTTGTTTGGGAGTGATGGCTTGCCGCATGCAGGTGTCCTGCCTGGTAATATAGGAGGACAGCAAAGCCAACAGACGGTGAAAAACGGGGTCCGTCATCCGGAGGTAGTTCCTGAAATCATCAGGATTATTCTCCTGGAGCTCCCACAACAAAGGCATATGAGAGAATTGGTCACGATTAAGTAACCTATTCTTGGTCCAAGAACTCCTCCTCCCCCTGTTCATGGACTGGACTTGGGTCAAAGCAATAACTCCACCCCCAAGCCCAACAACGGCACGAGCTCTCCAACGAGAACGCAACTGCAACATGGCTACTCAGAACGAACTGACAGAACGCACTGAAAATCAGAAAGAACCTGACGAGAACGAGCTGAAAATCAGAAACGAGCGGACAAGAACGCACTGAAAATCAGAAGTGAACTATGAATAGAACACGCTGAAAGACAGGAACGAACTGACAACACGCACTGAAGAACAGATACGAACCGACAAGCACAAGCCGAAAAGCAGAAACGAACTGAAAAGCACGAGGCTGAAATGCGCAAATTGTCTCTCACCAAACTTCTACTAACACGGGATAAACACAAGATTAGCAGAAGGAGCCCAAAGGGTAGCGCACTGGCTATCGAACTTCCTTTTTATCGGCTCGTCGTACGTCTTGTACGTCACCGCGTTCTCACATTCGGAATTGTTGGCCAACATTTGTGTGACCATGTGTATGCAAGACAAGTTTGAGCCAACAACCTTCGAACAAAAATCCACGGTTTTGTTGGCGGAAAGTCCAATTGTGTGGTACGCGGCATAAGGCTCCATTCACAACTAATTGTGGGCGGAATCCCCGCAATTCCGTTGGTGATTCCAAATCGCTGCAAAACGCGGGGCGCATTTGCCATGCCATTACTTCTAATGACACCTCAATTGCGCCGCAATTTTGCCGTGATTAGTGTGCAGTAAATTGCGCTGCAATCGCGGCAAATGACAATTCGTTATGCTATCTCCCAAAAAAAGCTCATGTTCCCTTTTTAGCGACAAGCATTGCATATTGTGTATTGCGCGTTGCGATTGCAGCACGATTTACCATGCGGCAGTCGTGACAAAATCACGCCACGATCGGGGTTCTATAAAGAAGTAACGGCATCACAAACGTGTCCCGCGTTTTGCAGCGATTTAAAATCATGAGCGTAGTCGCGGTGATTCTGCCCACGATCAGGTGTGAATGAAGCGGTTGTTTTCTCCTTTAACTCATTTCACACTGTGTGTTGTGAATCACCTTGAACAGCAAAAACTCAAACTACACAGGCTGATTGGGCTATTCACAGCACAGTAGAAAGTCAGTATACAACACAGTAAATAAATCACCGCACTCCCGGCTGCAGCTTTTCTTCTTTACATAATGGCAGCAGACTCACCTCCGACATGTTTTGCATCAAAGAAAGCATTTTCAAAGAGTCTTCAGACTGAAAAATGTCAGAAGTTACCCCTGGTGCTCTTTAAATAAACATTTATTTGATTTTGGAGTGCAACGAGCCAGACTGGATCCCGGAGATCTTGCAGTGGAACCCATCACAAATGTTGTTCAAAGTTCAAAATGTGCCAGCTTTGCGGTGAACTCCATTAAAGCCTATGAGGGTGTGAATGTTGTTTTTTAATTCTGGCTATTTTTAGGGCTAATAAGCAGGCTTATGTCAAACAAAAGGCATGGTAAGATAGGCACTGCCCTACCCTACACAGAATTGTCAGCCAGTGGTATATTTTTTGGGGGGTGGCAATCCACCCGGCACCTTCCCCGGTTGGTCAGGTCTCCCGCAAACCCCCCCGCAGAGTCAGACAGTTGGCCGGTCGGTCACCAGCCCCGCACTTACCCCATCTAGGTCACGGGCCTCCTCCGGGCTGCGCGCAACATCTCCTCCTTCCTCATCTTAACGGCGGCTTCCCCTGCGTCTCCTCCCTCCTCCTTCTTCTCGGCATCCAATAGGATTGCTTCTCCTCTCGGCCAATCGGGTCTCAGGACCCGCTTCCTGAGCCGGGATTGGCTGGGAGGAGAATCAGAAGAAAATAGCAAATATTAATTCACTATTGTAACACAACTGGGTGGGCTCGGCGCCTCCGGCTCTGATGATTTGTTTTTAATAAAACAAAAAAAAACCCCATTGGATTCCATGCGTTCGGCACCCTGCATGTAAATTAGGGGCCGGGCGCATGGATTAGATGGGCCACCACTGTCGCCAGCCCTCCCTAACAGCTCCAACACCTCCAACACACACTGACAATATGATCAATGTGAGCCCAACCTTTTATAGTAAGATGAATTATCTTTTCCATCAAAATTATTGCACTTGTGACTCAACTGACCAAAGGCAAAGGCTATGCACTGCACTATAGATTTTGTTTTCTTTCTGCAAACCCTTTGACAAAAGGTTGTTGTTGCACCCTCCTAGAATAGTGTAGGCTTTTCAGTATATTTATTTAGCTCCTCTAAAATCAGTGGAGACAGGATTGATTCTTTAGGCCTGCTCAGTGTCTCGCGGGTTGCTGGTCTGATCACTTCCCCCTGTATTCTAGAGAATTCTAGAATTATAGTTGGGAAAAAGAACAGAGTAAGCAGCTTGAATTATTATGGGACTCCAGCCAATCCCTGGGGAGGTGTGCCCAGAAGGTGGTGAAAGAGCTCATAAATAGTCTGGGGTCTAAGGCAGGGTAGTAGTGTTTCTGGGTACAGCCCTGCTGGTGGAGACCCCTGTGCAGTGGCTCTGGGGCAGGGTTACTAAAGGTGCCATCTAGAAGACATTGAGGTCCCAGCTGAGGCTTCAGCTGGGGAGCCTATTCACAAAGGTTTAAGCCTGGAGTTTGAGTCTAGAGAAGCTCACTTGGGAGTACCAGGAGGAAGTTGAAGGAAAAGTGTCCAGCTGTCCTATGGTGGTATGAGTTTGTGTCTCTCTCACTGGAGACTGCCGGTGTATATGGGAAGGAGGCAACTAAAGATCCTGTGGTTGTGTGAGTAAATTACCTGGTGCTGGAAGTTAGTGATTGAGTGCAGTTTTTGGTCCTTTGGGAAAAGTCTTATGCCCTGTACACACGATCGGACATTGATCGGACATTCCGACAACAAAATCCATCAGATTTTTTCCGACGGATGTTGGTTCAAACTAGTCTTCCATACACACGGTCGCACAAAGTTGTCGGAAAAGCCAATCGTTCTGAACGCGGTGACGTAAAACATGTACGTCGGGACTATAAACGGGGCAGTAGCCAATAGCTTTCGTCTCTTAATTTATTCTGAGCATGCGTGGTATTCTGTGCGTCGGATTTATTTACACACGATCGGAATTTAAACGATTGGATTTTGTTGTTGGAAAATTTTATATCCTGCTCTCAAACTTTGTGTGTCGGAAATTCAGATGGAAAAAAGTCAGATGGAGCCCACACACGATCGGAATTTCCGACAACACAATCCAAACGCACTTTTTCCGTTGGAAAATCCGACCGTGTGTACAGGGCATAAGTCACCTGTCAGTATTAGAGACTCTGTGGGACATTTTTTTGGCAGCTCAGCAAGCTAGAGAAGTGTCCTCAAAGTGTTCAGTTTTTCAGTCCTGGGGTATCTTGTGCCCTCTCAGACCATCCAAGTTCTATGCTCCAACAAAACCCCCAAAAAATGACACCCCTGGATTGTTCCTTTGAGCCAGTGAAAGAGTGGACTGTGCTAAATTGTAATTCACAAACTTCATGAATCCTGGGAATTTACCTCAAACCCATGGTAGAGGTGAACCTGTCAGGTAAGTTTGAAGAGAGACAGCTCACACAACGGGGAACTCCCAGTTCAATTTGCAAGATCCTCTTTCAGGTGCTCAGGCTCAGTGTGTCCTTACACACCACAGCACAAACAAATAAAAGGATTGAGCCGGCAACTCTGTAGTCCATATAGCGATTTTAATGGTTGGTTACATGAAGTGACAAGCAAAACAGCTGATGCGTTTCGGCAACAGCCTTAGTCATAGCATGTTAAACATGAGGTGAGCCCGTATCCCAGGCCTAACCAGAACACTGTACTTTCACTTAAAGATTACTAGAAGTCAGTATGAGTTGTGCTGTGCCTGTCCCAATCCGCACAATTACTTTCCACAGGAGGAGGAAGGTGGGATGGCCAGAAACCTTCACTGTTGGAGGTACTATTAAAAATGCTGTTCCACAAACAAGGGTTGCAGTTGTTCAAACGTGTATTGTGGTTGTATTATGTTTCCAGTGTTCAGCAGAGTTCTGGAGAGTGAAGATTAGTCACTTTGTTAGCCATCGTTTTTCTGTATGATTTGAATAAGCGGAGAAGGTTTAAGAACCTAAGCCCCAGCACATGTCAGAAAAGCGTCAGTAGAAATGTGCAAGTGGTGGCGGAAGGAGTTCAATTTCCACCTCGCATGTTTGTGGACAGCTGTCACCACACCTGTTGCCTCCTCTGAGTCTCTTTGTTTGACTTCCTATAGACAAGTGTCTCTGCGCTGTGATTTACATCCCATCCAGAGCCAAGGAAACACGTCCTACGGGATGGTCCTGGAATTCTGGGCTCCCTTCCAGTGTGGGTCACCACCAGTAAATGCAGAAAATTGTCTAGCATGATCTTGTTCGAACTATACTTCTTTAGCTGTCACAATCATTTAACAATGTGTCCTAAGATACTTTAAAATGGATACAGAACACAGATTGCTGTGGAATCCTGTCTGTACTGACAAATGCCAGACAAATGTGACCGAACGTCAACCTTTTTTATCCCAATAATTTACAAATTACAGCACTCGAAAACATTCATTTTAAGTGGAACAAACTTGGCACATGTTTAAAACAAGAAAAACGGCAAGGAAAAAAAAACACAACATCAGGCATTGTTTTATTTTTCTATGTGTGCCATATTAAAATTGTGTTTTTTAAAGGAATTGCAGCAGGGCGAAAACACAATTTTACTTGAGATTTTATCTGACACTGGAGGCTTGTTTATAACAGAGAGCAAATACCACTATCTGTGTGTGTGTGTTTATGTCAAAACCATTTCCCATATACCTGTATATTGGATTCGGTAAGATGCCCATCTCAGAGTTTTTTTAAAGGAAAGAAGGGTGACCCCTGGACTTTGCACATCTATGGGGTCCTACTACAATGAATGGAGTGGCAACCTCAGCCTGGATTCCGACCAGGCTACACCCCCAACACCCCTGGAGCTTAGTCATGGGGAGATTTTTTTAATTATCGGCACTTCCCACTGACACCACCGATTCAGGAAGGGAGTTCCACATCCTTACCGCTCTGACAGTAAAGAACTTATTATGCTGTTTATAGTTAAACCACTTCGCCTGCAACTTCATTGAGCGGCCACGTGTCTTCTTAAACCTTCTGAGGACCTCCAGTCCCTTATTAGCTTTGTTGCCGATTGCTGGGCTCTCTCCAGTTCCAGCACATCCTTCCTGAGGACTGGTGACCTGAACTGGACAGCATACTCAAGATGCAGTCAGACCAAAGTTTTGTAAGTTGGTAGAATTATAGTTTTATCTCTAAGGCTGGCCATACATGGGTGGATTTCGTAAGAATTTTCTTTTGAAAATCAAAAATTTTGTGCATTTGTGATCCAATGGTGCCACTATTGATTTTGAAATTCGACCAACCAAACCTTCAATTTTACCTCATGTTGCTACAGAAAAGAATTTTCGTTGCTGAGAATCTTCCTTTATTTTTGAGAATTCTATCTCCTTGCACCCGTGCGCATTTTTTTTCGATTACATTTCTCACATGATTCTCCCATCATTGATTAGAAAATCATTTGTTTTTCAAAAAATTTCCAACATGCCGATTACTCAAATTCAATGACCGCACGAAAATAGACTGCAGTCCACTAATGGTGCAAAATTTGAACGAAAATTCTTATTTATATAAGATTTTGAAATTCGATCCATGTATGGCCAGCCTTAAGTTAATACCCTTTTTAATGCATGCTAATTATTCTGATAGCTTTGCTTGCTGCAGCTTGCCATTGCTGAGCCTGTGATCTTTTAGGACCCCCAGATTGTTTTCCATCTTGAATTCCCACAAAGGTTCCCCCCAAGTGTTCATATTTTTAGCCCCCAAGTGCATTACTTTACATTACAGAGAGACCTTGCGATTGGAGATAAGCTGGTCGCATGATTGTGGCAGGTCTTTAGCCAGGAGCCAGTGGAGAGCAATACACATTTGTAAAGCTCACCTCTGTGTTTTATAAATATACAGTGTCTTTTTTAAGCACAGTTTTTACAGTACATGTTGGCATTCATGGTTCCCTCAATGAACTGTAGCTCCCCAGTGGCGGCAGCACTCATGTAGCCCCAGACCACGACACTCACCACCATGCTTGACTGTAGGCAAGACACACTTGTCTTTGTACTCCTCACCTGGTTGCCACCACACACACTTGACACCATCTGAACCAAATAAGTTTATCTTGGTCTCATCAGACCACAGGACATGGTTCCAGTAATCTATGTCCTTAGTCTGCTTGTCTTCAGCAAACTGTTTGTGGGCTTGCTTGTGCATCATCTTTAGAAGAGGCTTCCTTCTGGGATGACAGTCATGCAGACCAATTTGATGCAGTGTGCGGTGTATGGTCTGAGCACTGGCAGGCTGCCCCCCCACCCCTTCAACCTCTGCAGCAATGCTGGCAGCACTCATACGTCTATTTCCCAAAGACAACCTCTGTATATGATGCTGAGCATGTGCACTCAACTTCTTTGGTCGACCATGGCGAGGCCTGTTCTGAGTAGAACCTGTTATGTTAAACCTCTGTATGGTCTTGGCCACAGCTCAGTTTCAGGGTCTTGGCAATCTTCTTATAACCTAGGCCATCTTTATGTAGAGCAGCAATTCTTTTTTTCAGGTCCTTAGAGAGTTGTTTGCCATGAGGTGCCATGTTGAACTTCCAGTGACCAGTATGAGAGAGTGAGAGCGATAACACCAAATTTAACACACCTGCTCCCCATTCATACCCGAGACCTTGCTACTCTAACAAGTCACATGACTAGGCATGGAAAATAGCTAATTGGGCCCAATTTGGACATTTTCACTCAGGGGTGTACTCACTTTTGTTACCAGTGGTTTAGACATTAATGTCTGTGTGTTGAGTTATTTTGAGGGGACAGAAAATTTACACTGTTATACAAGCTGTACACTCACTACTTTACATTGTAGCAAAGTGTAATTTCTTCAGTGTTGAACAAAATATTACAGTGTACACATGCGAAAAATACATTTACCTCCTGCAAAGCTATTTAAAACACCTAAACATTTTAAAAAAATATGGGGATTTGGTCACACCATATTGCTATATAGTGCTTAAGCCCACTTACTGCGACAATTTTTTGAAAATGTTTAGGTGTTTTAAATAGCTTTCCAGGAGGTAAATGTATTTTTCGCATGTGTGCGCTGTAATATTTTGTTCTGTTCTATGGTCTTATGGCTGCACCATCTTTGATGCATCTTTTAGGGTGTGCCCCCCAACTATCTTGTTTATTTCTTCAGTGTTGTCACATGAAAAGATATAATAAAATATTTACAAAAATGTGAGGGGTGTACTCACTTTTGTGACATAATATATATATATATATATATATATATATATATATATATATATATATTTATATTTATATTTGTGTAGGGGACTAATTATTTTATTAACCACTACACATCCGCACTATGGCCGAATGACGGCCACAGCGCGGACCTGAATTCCCGGGAGGCCGTCATATGACGGCCTCCCCTGTGCACGCCCCCTGCGCGTGCCTTGCAGGGCGCGCGCCGAGCGCGCTGTGATCACCGAGTCACTGAGACTCGGCTGATCACCAATCCAAGTAAGGGGCCGGTCCCGGCCCCTTACCATGTGATCAGCTGTCAGCCAATGACAGCTGATCACATGATGTAAACAAAAGATCGGTAATCATTTTTTTTTTCTACTCACGCTGTCAGCGTGAGTAGAAAAAAAAGCCGATCACCGGCTCGGATGTAAGGGACATCGGTCCCCAAGTGGAAGAGGCATGTCTGCCTCATCAGTGCCACCAAATAGTGCCACCTAACAGTGCCCACAGTGCTACCTAACAGTGCCCACAGTGCCACCTAACAGTGCTCACAAGTGCCACCTATCAATGCCCACAAGTGCCACCTATCAATGCCCACAAGAGCCACCTATCAATGCCCACCTGTAGTGCCAATCAGTGCCACCTGGCAGTGCTGCCCATCACTGCCACCCATCAGTGCCCATCACTGCCACCCATCAGTGCCCATCACTGCCGCCTATCAGTGTCCATCACTGCTGCCTCATCAGCGTACATCAATGAAGGAGAAAAATGACCCGTTTTAAATTTTTTATAACAAAATATAAAAAAATAAAAATTTTTTTTTTTTTTAAAATTCAGTTTTTTACATTTTTTAACAAAAAGTAAAAACTGCAGAGGTGATCAAATACCACCAAAAGAAAGCTCTATTTGTGGTGAAAAAAATTACAGTGTTGTATGACCGCGCAATTGTCATTCAAAGTGCGTCAGCGCTGAAAGCTGAAAATTGGTCTGGATAGGAGGGGGGTTTAAGTGCCCTGTAAGCAAGTGGTTAATATGAGGTGGGTGGTCTCTGAGAATACCCGTGTACTGAGCTGCGGTAATTCACCACTGCTTAATAAATGGACACACAAGTGTTTCACAGATTTTCTGGTACTGTAATCTCGCTATGTCTCGCAGGATTACAGTAACAGGAGGCGTTCTCCACAGTTCAAAGCATTTGTAGATCACTTCACTCCTCAAAAAGAGAAGCGATCTCCTCTGAGAATTCTGAACAACTCAGCAGCAGTAATTTTCCGCTGCTTGATAAACGGACACCTTACCCTACTTACATTTTGCCTTCTCTGGTTTGTCTTTTCCTCCCTCAGTAGTTAATGAAAATGTTAAATATAATTTTTCTGTTTTAATTACTTAATTTATTATAAACCAAATGACATAATTACTGGGTCTTCATCAGTGACGGCCACTCCGTAAAGGACACACGGGCGCCACCGCCCTAATCCATGCGTCAGACACCCTGCATGTACAGTGGGGACGGAAAGTATTCAGACCCCCTTACATTTTTCACTCTTTGTTATATTGCAGCGATTTGCTAAAATCATTTAAGTTCATTTTTTCCTCATTAATGTACACACAGCACCCCATATTGACAGAAAAACACAGAATTGTTGACATTTTTGCAGATTTATTAAAAAAGAAAAACTGAAATATCACATGGTCCTAAGTATTCAGACCCTTTGCTCAGTATTTAGTAGAAGCCCCTTTTGATCTAATACAGCCATGAGTCTTTTTGGGAAAGATGCAACAAGTTTTTCACACCTGGATTTGAGGATCCTCTGCCATTCCTCCTTGCAGATCCTCTCCAGTTCTGTCAGGTTGGATGGTAAACGTTGGTGGACAGCCATTTTTAGGTCTCTCCAGAGATGCTCAATTGGGTTTAAGTCAGGGCTCTGGCTGGGCCATTCAAGAACAGTCAGAGTTGTTGTGAAGCCACTCCTTCGTTATTTTAGCGGTGTGCTTAGGGTCATTGTCTTGTTGGAAGGTAAACCTTCGGCCCAGTCTGAGGTCCTGAGCACTCTGGAGAAGGTTTTCGTCCAGGATATCCCTGTACTTGGCCGAATTAATCTTTCCCTCGATTGCAACCAGTTGTCCTGTCCCTGCAGCTAAAAAACACCCCCACAGCATGATGCTGCCACCACCATGCTTCACTGTTGGGACTCTATTGGACAGGTGATGAGCGGTGCCTGGTTTTCTCCACACATACCGCTTAGAATTAAGGCCAAAATGTTCTCTCTTGGTCTCATCAGACCAAAGAATCTTATTTATCACCATCTTGCAGTCCTTCAGGTGTTTTTTAGCAAACTCCATGCAGGCTTTCATGTGTCTTGTAGTGAGGAGAGGCTTCCGTCGGGCCACACTGCCATAAAGCCCCGACTGGTGGAGGGCTGCAGTGATGGTTGACCTTCTACAACTTTCTCCCATCTCTCGACTGCATCTCTGGAGCTCAGCCACAGTGATCTTTGGGTTCTTCTTCACCTCTCTCACCAAGGCTCTTCTCCCCTGATAGCTCAGTTTGGCCAGACGGCCAGCTCTAGGAAGGGTTCTGGTCGTCCCAAACGTCTTCCATTTAAGGATTATGGAGGCCACTGTGCTCTTAGGAACCTTAAGTGCAGCAGAAATTTTTTTGTAACCTTGGCCAGATCTATGCCTTGCCACAATTCTGTCTCTGAGCTCTTCAGGCAGTTCCTTTGATCTCATGATTCTCATTTGTTCTGACATGCACTATGAGCTGTAAGGTCTTATATAGACAGGTGTGTGGCTTTCCTAATCAAGTCCAATCAGTATAATCAAACACAGCTGGACTCAAATGAAGGTGTAGAACCATCTCAAGGATGATAAGAAGAAATGGACAGCACCTGAGTTAAATATATGAGGCTGGGTTCACACTGGTCCAACAAACGCTCCGACATTGGGAGCTCATGTCGCATGACGTGTGAAATTTAATGTTTCCCTATGGGAGCCGTCCTAACTGGTCCGACATAAGTCGTTCCGACTTTAGAAATGCTCCCTGTACTACTTTGGTCCGACTTTGATCCTACTTCATCCTATTGACTATCATTGAAGTCGGATCAAAGTCGGATTGCCGTCTCGCATGATCCGACTTCGGCACGCGACTTGTGCTCAGATCATCTTGAGGGGGAACTCCGCGCCAAATTTTAGATAAAAATCCGGCATGGGTTCCCCCTCCAAGAGCATACCAGGCCCTTGGGTCTGGTATGGAACTTGAGGGGAACCCCCTATGCCGAAAAAGCGGCGTGGGGGGTCCCCCCAATCCATACCAGACCCTTATCCGAGCACGCAGCCCGGCCGGACAGGAATGGGGGTGGGGACGAGCGAACGCCCCCCCCTCCTGAACCGTACCAGGCCGCATGCCCTCAACATGGGGGGTTGTTGCCTTGGGGGAGGGGGGCGCGCTGCGGCCCCCCCACCCCAAAGCACCTTGTCCCCATGTTGATGAGGACAAGGGCCTCTTCCCGACAACCCTGGCCGTTGGTTGTCGGGGTCTGCGGGCGGGGGGCTTATCGGAATCCGGGAGCCCCCTTTAATAAGGGAGCCCCCAGATCCCGGCCCCCCACCCTATGTGAATGAGTATGGGGTACAGCGTACCCCTACCCATTCACCTAGGAAAAAAAGTGTCAATTTAAAAAAAAACACTACACAGATTTTTAAAGCATTTTATTAGACAGCTCCGGGGGTCTTCTTCCGACTTCGGGGGTCTCTCCGGTTCTTCTCCACGCTCTCCGGATCTTCTGCCGGGCTCCTCCGCTCTCTTCTGCTCTTTTGCCGCTCTTTTGCTAAAGCGGAGGAGCCTGGTCTTCAATCTTCTGCCTTCTGCCCTCTTCTCCTGATGTTGACACGACGCTCTCTGGGGCTAGAATGCTCTCTGTGCGCTCTGCTCTGACTTATATAGGCGGTGACCCCGCCCCCTTATGCCGTCACAGTCCCTGGGCATGCTGGGACTGTGACGTTTTAGGGGGCGTGGTCATCACCCGAAGTCGGAAGAAGACCCCCGGAGCTGTCTAATAAAATGCTTTAAAAATCTGTGTAGTGTTTTTTTTTAAATTGACACTTTTTTCCTAGGTGAATGGGTAGGGGTACGCTGTACCCCATACTCATTCACATAGGGTGGGGGGCCGGGATCTGGGGGCTCCCTTATTAAAGGGGGCTCCCGGATTCCGATAAGCCCCCCGCCCGCAGACCCCGACAACCAACGGCCAGGGTTGTCGGGAAGAGGCCCTTGTCCTCATCAACATGGGGACAAGGTGCTTTGGGGTGGGGGGGCCGCAGCGCGCCCCCTCCCCCAAGGCACCACCCCCCATGTTGAGGGCATGCGGCCTGGTACGGTTCAGGAGGGGGGGGGGGCGCTCGCTCGTCCCCACCCCCATTCCTGTCCGGCCGGGCTGCGTGCTCGGATAAGGGTCTGGTATGGATTGGGGGCGATCCCCCACGCCGTTTTTTTCGGCGTAGGGGGTTCCCCTCAAGGTCCATACCAGACCCAAGGGCCTGGTATGCCTCTGGAGGGGGAACCCATGCCGGTTTTTTATTTAAAATTTGGCGCGTAGTTCCCCCCTAAAGATTCATACCAAACACAGTGCCGGCATTGGCGGGGATCCAAGTCGGATCCCCGTTCATTGAAAGTCGGACACATGCCGGCTTCATGTCGCAGGGCAAAGTCGGATCCAAAGTAGGACGGCTGTCGTGTCGCACCAGTGTGAACCCAGCCTGAATGTCATAGCAAAGGGTCTGAATACATAGGACCATGTGATATTTCAGTTTTTCTTTTTAAGGCTCTGTTTCCACTACTGCGAGTTGTTGTGCGACTTGATACATGTGAAGTCGCATGACAAGTCAAAACCCATGTATTTCAATGGTCCCCGTTCTAATTGGTGCGAGTCGCAGCGACTCCAAAAAAGGTTTTTGCACTACTTTGTTCTGACTTCGGTGCGACTTGTTCTTACATGGTTTTCACCAGTTGCATGACATTGCATCAAAAATCGCATAGCAAAGTCGCAGTGTAAATCGCGTGACTTTGGGGACGCAATAGTGGAAACTGCAAGGAGGATCTGCAAGGAGGAATGGCAGAGGATCCCCAAATCCAGGTGTGAAAAACTTGCGGCATCTTTCCCAAAAAGACTCATGGCTGTATTAACAAAAGGGTGCTTCTACTAAATACTGAGCAAAGGGTCTGAATACTTAGGACCATGTGATATTTCAGTTTTTCTTTTTTAATAAATCTGCAAAAATGTCAACAATTCTGTGTTTTTCTGTCAATATGGGGTGCTGTGTGTACATTCATGAGGAAAAAAAAATGAACTGAAATGATTTTAGCAAATGGCTGCAATAAAACAAAGAGTGAAAAATTCAAGGGGGTCTGAATACTTTCCGTCCCCACTGTACATGCAGGGTGTCTGACGCATGGATTCCAATGGGAATTTTTGGCCGAGAGGAGAAGCGATCCTATTGGCTGGTACCGGGGAGAATGTACGGGGAGATCCGCAAAATGGCCGCCGTCATCGGAGCAATCTCTCTGCTCTGCATCGGCGCCTGACCGCCTAAGTACCACCAACGGGGGGGGTCGGGTGGTTCGTTTGCCCCCCCCCCCCCCAGCTGGATCACCAGCTGCCACTGGGCTTCATTCTTCTTTATGTAATGCAGACAGATCATGGTTGGTGGGAGAGGCCAGCAGGATGCTGTACATAGTTTCCTGAAAAAAAACAGAAATCTGTTGTAACGTTCACATGTGATTCTGAGCCTTCATGTTTGAACACTGACAGGAAGTAGGGATGAGCCCGCAGTTCAAGTCGAATGTAAGTTCGAGTAGAACGTAAGTTCGGTCGAACATTGGGTGTTTGTTTGCTCGAATTCACATAGGGGGTGACAGGATCTGGGGGCCCCCTTGTTAAAGATTCCAGATTCCAATAAGTCCCCCACTCACAGACCCCACAACCACCAGGCAAGAGTTGTGGGGATGAGGCCTTTGTCCCCATCAACATGGGGACAAGGTGCTTTGGGGTGGACCTCGAAGCACTCTCCCCATGTTGAGGGCATGTGGCCTGGCATGGTTCAGGAGGGGGGCGCTCGCTCGCCCCCTGCTATCCTGTATTCCAGGCTGCATGCTCGTATAAGGGTCTGGTATGGATTTTGGAGGGAAACCCACAAGTTTTTTTTATTTTGGCATGGAGTTCCCCTTAATATCCATACCAGATGTAAGGGAAATCCGGTTAACAGATGCGCATTGGAGCGCAGGCGCGGGCACACTAGCGTGTGCACAAAGAATAACATGTATTGGCGCATGCGTGAGCACGCGCACGTGCTCGTACTGGCGCCAGACAGCCTATTTAAACTGAGCAATGACACATACACATTGCTGAGTGGTCTTTCAGCTTGTTCCTGTTAACCTATGCCTTGATCTGTTCCAGTTACCTGTGTTTGACCTGGCTTCACCTGTACCTTCCTTTGGAATTCCGCCTGCCTACCTGTGACCCTGGCTTATGTTTGACTCTGCTCCTGCCTCATGTTCCTGTACCTCGCTGCCCGACTGTGTACCGAACCCGGCCTGTATCCTGTCTTAGCTTCTGCCTCACGTTCCTGTACCTGCTCTGCCCGGCTATTGATGACCCCCTGGCTTATGTTCCAGCAACGCTTCCGCCTGCTGATCCAGTGACATGGAGTTCCAGTTCTCGGTGCCTGTCCGGTGATCTACAGCCATCGGGTTCCTGCCAAGGCCCAGCCGGTGCCACCCGCTACATCGGCCCTCGTGCCACTCTGTGTCCTTTACTCCCTGTCACCTCTACCAGGGACGTTGGACAGGAAGTGCAAGAGAAGCCCTCTCTACAGCTCTATCTCCACCAGGTATGTGACACCAGACCCAAAGGGCCTGGTATGGGCTGGGGGGGGGGGGGCCACGCCGTTTTTTTCCTTGATTTTTATCTATATTACCAGGAGCCGGCAATACATTACAGCCGCAAGCAAGTTTAAATGAAATGTTTTCCTTTAGAATGTAATTTTGCTGCGGGACTGTAAAACACATTGCACAGATGCACCACTTTACAGGCAGACTAAGGGGACCCCCCAGACACAATATTTAAAGGAATATTTCATTTTTATTGTTTCACTGTAAGCATTCTTAAAATCACTGCTCTTAAAAAAAGGTTGTTTATTTGCATTGATACATGTCCCCTGGGGCAGGACCCGGGTCCCCATACACCTTTTATTGCAATAACATGCATATAAACCTTTAAAATTAGCACTTCTGATTTTTCATGTTCGTGTCCCATGTTTTTGCCTGTTCGCATGTTCTGGTATGAACCTAACCGGGGGTTGTTTGGCTCATCCCAGGAAGGCTGGGGTGTAAAGAGCTAGATGCCACATCTGACTTTCTGCAGCTTCTAATGTACACTGTGAGATGCTCACAGCGTGCAGTGAAATCATAGTAAGCAATTTCAGTACAGGACAGGAGCCGGTACAACGGTGCAATATGGAAGGTAAGGCTGAAGTTTAGTCTTATTTCTCGACAGAGTCCATTACCATCCCCCGCTCTGCAAAACATAAGAAAAAAAAAACAGTTTTGGCTTAGGCTGGGATTTAGAAAATCTGAGAGAAGACATTTGTCCATGAAATTTGACCTTCACTGGAGTTCTGGTCCAGAAGACAAGTTATGGGAATACAGTTGTGAACCAAAAAGGCCGTTATACATCCCTGGGTATCAATATTCCTGTACTCCCTATCAGACATTGCAGCTGTATATGATATTAGTTTAATGAAAATCATCCAGTCTCTAATGAATTCTCTTATTGAATCACCATCAACATTAAAGCAGACCATAAAATATGAAACAACAATACAGTCTGAGCTAATCTAATCCAACACACAACAGCTGCATGCAAAAAGGAATTAACACATAATCATAAACTGAAGATTGCAGCATTTGAAGTGAGACAACCGAAAATCACCCTCATGAATTCCAGTTGCAGAGAATAAGGCAGGGAACACACGGGCCAAAAATTGTCTGAAATCGGCCAATACAGTAGAATCTGGATGACTTTCAGACCGTGTGTACAGCTGCCTGTCTGACAGAAGCCGATCCCATGACCAGCTTCAGTCGAACTATCATGCTGGAAAACCAGCAGCCAATTGGCATCGATCAGCGCTTGCAACCAATGGCTGCACTGACCAGTGTCTTTTGGCAGGGGGTGGGGGGTGGGGTGGTTGTTCTCCTTGTCAGAACACCACAGCACAGCAGGGGAGATCGCTGTACCAACATCACCTGTGTCAGTACAGTGAAAAAAAAAACGTATATTGTGTACCAGACTTAACTGATAGACATGAGTGGTAGAAAATAATAAGACTCCAATATAACAGAGATCAATTTTCACATGTGAATAATGAATAGCCAAACTCTCCAATCTCCTGCAGTCCTTGGTATTATGAATTTCAGAGGAGCGTTCCCCTCAAACTCCCAGCATACACTAAAGACAGCATACCTACCTCTACACAACTGGGGTCTTATCATTTGGTGAGTTACCACTTGTATTCCAGGGAGGTCATAAGGGTCATTTGTGGTTTATCAATACTGTGAGTGATTCTGCATGATTGCTATCTCTTGGCATCCCTTGTCCTTTTCTGAGGATATTCAAATGTATGCTGCGAGTTTGAGAGGATCTGAAATTCATAATACCATGAGCTGCAGGAAATTGGAGAGTTTGGCAATTGTTTATTCACATAAACATGTTGACCTTTTATCCCAGGGATTATCATTTGGTGAGTTACCACTGCCATTATTTCTGTGCATCTGGAATCACAAGGGTCATTTTTGGTTGCCTCATCAAGTAATGCATTCTTGATTTTATTAAAGCAGATCTGTCATCTACACCAGTCGTCTTCAAACTGTGGCCTGTGGGCTGGATGCGACTTTTTGCTTGTCTTTCTCCAGCTCTTGGGGCACTATTCTTCCCACTGCTATGAAGTACTATTCCTTCCATTGACACCAAAAGTGGGGGAAAATTCCTGTCATTGACACCAACGATTGGGCACTATTTTTCCCACTGATATCAATAACGGGGTATTATTCTTGCCACTGATACCAATAACGGATCACTATTCCTCCCACTGATATCAATGATTGGTCACTATTCCTGCCACTGGACACCAACAGTGGGGCACTATTCCAACCACTGATACCAATGATGGGGCACTATTTCCCCCCCCCCCCCGCTAACACCAATGATGGGACACTTATCCCTCCACCGATACTAATGATGGGGCATTATTCCTCAAACTAAACCATTGATGGGGCAGGGACTCTATTCCTCTCACTGATACCAACAATGAGGCACTATCCCTCCCGCTAATACCAATGATGGAACACTATTCCTCCCATCAATACTAATGATGGGGTATTATTCCTTCCACTAATACCAACGATGAGGCGCTATTCCTCCCACGCATACCAATGATGGGACACTATTTCTTCCATCGATACTAATGATGGGGTATTATTCCTCATTATTCCTCCAGCTAATGGCACTACTACTCCCTCTAATAAAAAAATGATGGGACACTATTCCTCCCATCAATACTAATGATGGGATATTATTCCTCCAGCTAATACCAATGATGGGGCACCATTCCCCCAGCTAATACCAATGATGGGGCACTATTCCTCCCATTGATACTAATGATTGGGGTATTATTGCTCCAGCTAATACCAATGATGGGGCACTATTTCTCCCTCTAATAAAAATAATGGAGCTCTATTATTCCTATCAATACTAATAATGGGGTATTATTCCTCCCACTAATACCAACGATGAGGCGATATTCCTCCCATCGATACCAATGATGGGGTATTATTCCTCCAGCTAATACCAATGATGAGGCATTATTCCTCCCTCTAATAAAAATAATTGGACACTATTTCTCCCATCAATATTAATGATGGGGTATTATTCCTCCCACTAATACAAACGATGAGGCACTATTCCTCCCATCGATACTAATGATGGGGTATTATTCCTCCAGCTAATACTGGTAACAATGATGGTGCACTATTCCTCCCACTAATACCAATGATGGAGCACTATTCCTCCCACTAATACCAATGATGGGGCACTATTCCCTACACTGACCACAGGTACTATGCATTTTTTTTTTTTTTTACCCCACTGATGCCAGGACATTTTCTACCCTCAATGGCCACAGTCCAGACCCCATATAGTCAGAAGATGGGCAAACTGCCCTTTGTATAGAAAGATTAGTGACCCCTGACCTCCACAATAAAGTATGTAACACAAAGATAAACTTGTGTCTGGACAGACACTGCATAACACTTAAAAGAGTATGTTTTTTTTTCTTTACATATATTTTGTACATTCACATCAGTCCCTGCCCTCAAGGAGCTTACAATCTAATACTAGGGCCACTTTAGAGAGGAGCCAATTAACCTACCAGCTTGTCTTTAGAGAGTTGGAGGAAACCAGCGTACCCGGAGGAAACCCACGCAGGCACAAGGGGAACATGCAAACTCTAGACAGGGAGTACATCTGTGTCCTTCTGTATGTATTCTTTGTTTATATACATTCATGAAATTTCCTTTCTTAACCTTTTAACCATGATTAAACCCTGAAAATAATTATTAGGTCTCAGGTAACCCCTGATAAAAATATGTACAGCTCATTGTTGGGATCAGTAGGTTGTAAATACAACAATGAAACAAAGAATTTGACACTTAATGCAGATCATTTTTAATCACCAACACACATGCTCTGTACAACAAAATAATTTTTAGTTATAATTTTGCAATGAAAGAAATAAAAATAATGGCCAGACAAAACGCAAACATTGAAAACTGTAGTGTCACTATGCATTGGAGATCAGTGGGGTCACTTTACTTTGGAGGTCTGTGGAATGTCCCATTATATTAGTGGCCAGTGATAGAAAGATCCCCTTGCATTGGTGGTGAGTAGAATAAATGTCTTGCTACATAGGGGGTCAGTGTGAAGAATTCCATGATCACATTGATGGGCGGTGGGAAGAATGCGCCATTACACTGGTCATCAGTGGGAAGAATGCCCCATTACACTGGTCATCAGTGGGAAGAATGCCCCATTACATTGGTGGTCTCTATAATGAATGCCCCTCACATTGATGGTCAGTGGGAAGAATGCGCCATTACACTGGTCATCAGTGGGAAGAATGCCCCAGTTACAGATAACTTAAAAGACCACTGGTGTCAGTGGCTACTTACTAGAGATCAGAGGAGAGGCTCCACCAGTCTCATGCTGCTGACTCTATGCTGAAACTACACATACATGATTATTCAAGGGATCAGTCCACTGCTCACTGCTTAAGAAACCCTAAGCAACCTCGGAGACCCATCCATTTGCATGTTCATATCTGTATATGCTTAGGCCAGTTCTGAAGAGGGTGAAGTCCCCACCCCACCCCCAATCCAACATATGTTTGCTCTGTATATGAGTGATATGGTGCTACTTAGCCAAAGTCTATCCCTTGTGACTTGTACCCTGAGTTTTGCCTGTAACCATAACTTTTTTGGAGACTTCCAATCCCTACCCCCCAATCGGTGCCCTTATTGGGAGCTCCATCACTACTGTGATATTTATAACATACATCTATGGACACAATCTCACGCTATTTCCAGGTAAACTCCAACTCCATCAAACAGAGATAATCTACAATGTGGATCTACCAGGGGAACTTGACCACATCAGTTGACTTTGTAACAGTCAACATTAGTTGGCACAACTGAGAATTCAGATGAGACAAACCAACACTGGATTATCTGAGAAATATAATAAGACAGCCATGTGATCTAAATGGACAGAAACCATGTAGCGTTTCTCTTACCCTTTTGGCTCCTTCCCACTAAGTAGATCTAGCCCCCCCCCTCCCAAATCACTTTACCTACCTAGATCTTGCTCAGAGGCCTCCATCAACGTTCCTGTCTGTGCAGTTCAGGATGTAAACAATGTGAGTTCTAGGTAAGTATAGCTATTGACAAAACCAGTACCTTCTGATGAGTTTCAGTTGTCCTTCTCCGCTCCTTTGCAGTAGTATAGTGGGTTCCTTCTGTTCCACCACCAACCTGGAATCATCTAACTATAATCTAATATGGAATTTATTACTGAATTTTCATTCTGCAAGGTTTTCAAAGCACCATTCTGCACATTGTAGGGATGCAAGAATCTTTACACTTTGCCTGATACAGGAAAAACAAGGGTCTGTCTACACATAGTGAAACAAAGAAACATTACCAACTTTTTTTTTAAGCAAGTAGAAGTTCAAACTTAATTCCAGCCTTCTCAGGACATCAGATTCATTAAAAAAATATGCAAATGCTATTGCACAATTAGAAATTATTTAGAATACTTACACAGGTGGGTTGTATAAATAATCAAATGCTCGGGACCGCTGGCTGGAAGGTGTTAGAGTGATCTTTATGGTGCTTCCAAACTTACAAAAAGAACAGAGGCTATTAAAATCTGAGTGCAAAGATATGGATGACATCAACCTCTGGGGGGAATCAGGGCCCGACTACAGTAGTAATACGATAGCGGAACAACAAGCAATGTGATGAGTAATCCCAGCCACCCTGACTCCTGAGCACAAAGAGAGATTGGCCACCAACAAGAGTGAGATGCTATCTAGCTCCATGTCTGGACCCAAACAGTTATAACAGCATCCCCTCATCATGCACCTGCATATACTGTACTTCCAATTGCTGGGCTTTATCTATGCAGTTTAAATATTACAAGTAATAGAATGCAATCTTCTCCAACACTTTATAAAGCCGGTAGAAGCTTATTTATTACAATAATTTCTTTGGTAAATGCCAAAGTAAAGTTGAAACTCAAGAGAAAGATGCGTTTTCATATTTTGTTTTGATGTTGTTCTAGTTTAGTTGTGCTTCTCAATTTTATGCAGAGCTCTTGAGTTGCGTGAACACTTACTTGAGTTGAGACATGAGAGACCCACAATTACTAATAGTTCTGGGGAAATTTCTAAACCCATATACCCATATGCCATTATGGCTGTGTCCCGCAACTTATTTATCATACAGTTCATACAGAAATGCTGGGAACTCTGGGACTTGTATGCTGTGAGCAGTATTCTTTCATTTAGGTTAGCTGGAGCTGAACTACACTGCACGTGAGGTCTCTTCTCAGATTAACAAGCACATATTTGGATTCATACTTTTTTTGCCTCTGCTTGGCCATCCCTGATGCCGCTGTGGGTTGCAAGACCCTACTATCCACACTGGGGTCCCACAAGAGGTGCTGCAACTAATTCTTTGTTTTTACATCTGGTCTATCCATTTATGTGAGTTAAAGTTGATGATTTTATAGCTTATGGTTACCGTTATTGTTCTACAATATATTGGAATCTATATACTTGCTGTTATATCTTTCATCCACTTAGGAACATTTCCACGTTAACATCCCCTGAGGAAGACTGAATGCAGTCGAAACACGTTGGGACATTTTGGTGGCTATGCAACTATCAGATGTTGTATATGATATCTCTACTCCCTGCTAGGAGAGTATGAGATAATATCTTAATACCAGACCAGGAATTTGATTGTATAGACTAGATACATTTTAATTTGTTGTAAAATAAAAAAAATTTCTACATTTATACAAAAAAATTTAATCTTCTTTGAGTTCTATTTGCTGCAACAAAGTCCCATGGGAGATGCATGTGGTTTTCAACTTATTAGGGATGGAGCAGCTACTAACCCATGATATACTCACCCTTTTGTTCCACCCGGCCAACGTATTTCATTAGTGTCAGCGGGGTCAACACTCTGTTTAATTGTGAACAGGGTACCCAGAATACTTAGCGGCTCCTAAAGGGGTGGCGCTACATATGTTTCTCAAGAAATGTTGGCCACTGCTAGGGGCTTTTATAGCTTCTTCCAATTTTATGTCAGTGGTTGTACAACTCTGTAGACCTCTGCAGCTTCTTTAGGAGGAAAATGCTCAGCAATATCCTTTGAGCATGGCAGGACAAGTCTCTAGGAATTTCTAATCTTTCAACTTTTCTGGTGAAGGTTTAGGTGGGTGGAAATCACAAGGCAGACATGTCTGTATTCAAACCAAAATAGTTTGTGAACAATTTTCTATTTGGTCTGAGTTTACAGTTTATTTGTTATTTACCGGTATATTGTTTTCTTTGTATTTTTAAAACTTTACTTCACAAATGAACATTTAATACAGGGTGTTAGCAGAGCATATTGGGCTTTCTAAAAAGAAATTCTACCACCAACTCTGAACTTGCTGTCAACTTCTGCAAAAAAAAAAATCCAGAGAGAGAAGGTAGCCAGTGTCCCTCCACTAAGTCTATCAGGTGTGTGTTTGTGTGTGTGTATAGACTAGGCCCCTGCTATTCAGGTACATTCACAAAGAAATTATTCAATAGACATGTGTGGTTCGTTTCATTCAGAATTAAAATTTGGACAAATTTTTTGTTATTCGGAAATTGTGTGATGTATCCGAATTTCTGAATTACAATAGTAACTAATTTAAACGAATCCAAAATTTCAGACAAAAATTCAAATTTGAATAGTTTTCAAATCAAATTTGAATCGGTTTTGAATCAAATTAGAATTTCCAAAAAGAATAAAATAGAATAGAAAATAAAGGAATATAATAGAAAAGAATAGAATAGAAAAGAATAGAATAGAAAAGAGTAAAACAGAACAGAATGCAAAATAAAATGAAAAAAAACTAGAACAGAAAAAAAATATAATAGAAAATAAAAGAATAGAGTAAAACAGAACAAGTAGAATAGAAAATAAGAAAAACAGGATAAAATAGAAAAGAAAATAAAGGAACATAATAGAATAGACTAAAATCAAATAGAAGAAAATTTAAATAATATAATCATCTTCTGAAATTCGTATTTCAAATAGAATACATTAGAATGCAAATAGAATATAAAATAATTGAATAAAAAAAAGAATAGAATAGAAGAGAATAGAATAGAATAGAAAAAATAGAATAAAATAGAAAGAATATAACCTTCCTCTGAATAAATTCAAATTCGTATAGAATAAAAAAAGAATGGACTAGAGAAGAAAAGAATAGAATAGACTAGAATAGATAAGAAAATAATAGAATGGAATTTAAAAAAGAATAGAATAGACTAGAACATAACCATTTCCTAAAATTTTAATATAATACATTTGAATTTGAATAGAATAGACAAGAATAGAATAGAATAGAATAGACAATAAAAGAATATAATTGATAAGAATAGAAAAGAAAATAATATGATAAAATAGAATAGAAACATACAATAGAATAATATAAAATAGAAAGAATATAACCATCTTCTGAAATTCAAACTTTGAATAGAATAAATTTGAATAGAATAGACAAGAATTAAAAAGAATAGAAAAGAACAGAATATACAATATAAAAGAATTGATTAGAATAGAAAGAATATAACAATATAACCGTTTTCCAAAATTGGAATAGAATACATTTGAATTTGCGTAGAATAGAAAAGAATATAATATAATAGAAAATAAGAGAATAGAAAATAAAAGAATAAAATAGAAAAAGCAATAGACTAGAATGGAAAGAATATAACCATCTTCCAAAATTCGACTTTTAAATAGAATAAATTGATTTTGAATGGAATTTAATTTGAATGCCATTCAAACTGCATTTGATTCGAATTTGAATGCAATTCGAATTGAATTCGATTCAATTTGAATTTTCCAAATCATTCAAATATAGAAAATTCAAATCGATTCAAATTCAAATAAACTAAACAAATGTGACTTTATGTAAATAGCAAATCGAAACTAAACAAACAAATTTTTCCGTTCTGCAAATGTCTATTACCCAGACTATTTACAGCATAGTAGTAAGTCATCTTGGTGATCAGCTGTCTTATTTTCAGACCAGTGACCACTAGCTAGCTGAAAATAGTAAGTATGAAATATTCATATCTATTATTTTATATGTGACGAAAAATAAATATTTTTATTTATTTATTTATTTTTTTAAGTCATGAGCATAAAAAATTTGTACAAAAACATTTTACATCCTGTTTAAAGTGAAACTTCACATTGAACAAAAACTGTCCATTCTTGTTAAAAATTACAAAGAGTTTAGCAAATTGTATAGCAAAGACCTTTCTCTCTACAACACTTTATAAATGAACTGCTGAGTGGGAGAGTCTGCATTCCCTATAAGCACCAGATCAATCTCAGCTGTACAAAGCTGTCCTGCAGCTTCCCCCCATACATGGATGAAGATTTCAAAGTAGTTCACCAAAAAATAAAGAAAGGGGTTGCCTGTAATTTGACTTCTGTGTGGACAATCGTAAATACGATTTCTGCATTTGCTCTCTAACTGCACCCAGTGGCAAACTTACCTGGCGGTTTAATCAAATAGAAAGGCGATTTATAATAACACTAAATGGCTTGTATAACAATCAAATAAATATTACAAAGAAAGGGTTTTTTTGGAACTTTAACACTTCCGGACCGGCTCACGATGATATACGTCGGCACTTTGAACAGGGGTACCTTTGTTATGGCAGCAGCTAGCTACCATAACCCCGGTATTCTCTTCTTCAGTGAGCGGTCCGGTTTGAGACAAAAGTGGTCTCAGTGGCGGATTTGCCGTGAGATCACCTATAGCGGCGGCGGGAGGGGGGCCCCCTCCCTCCATGCTCCGGTACCCACCTTACCGGAGCCGCCGGCAGTGGCGGAGGCGATAGGATCCTTTTCCCTGCTTGACATGGAGCTGAGTGAGGGGAAGATGGCCCCCACCCGGCTTTATACCATTGCAGGGCGGAAGTAATGTCAAAACGTCATTTTCGCCCATTGCTCTTAAAGATACATTTTTAAAAAACTTTTTTTCAAATTACATCTTTTTTTTTTTATTATTGCGTTTTAGTGTAAATATGAGATCTGAGGTCTTTTTGACACCAGATCTCACATTTAAGAGGTCCTCTCATGCTTTTTTTTCTATTACAAGGGATGTTTACATTCCTTGTAATAGGAATAAAAGTGACTTTTTTTTTTTTTTTTAAAGAACAGTGTAAAAATAAAAACTAAGAAGTAAAATAAATAAGAAAAAGAACAAAAACATTTTAATGCACCCCGTCCTGCCGAGCTCGTCTGCAGAAGGGAATGCATAGGTGAGTAGCATATGAAAACAGTGTTCAAACCACACATGTGAGATATCACCTTGATCGTTAGAGCGAGAGCAATAATTCTAGCCCTAGACCTCTTCTGTAACTCAAAACATGCAACCTGTGGAATTTTTTAAAACATCGCCCATGGAGATTTTTAAAAGTAAAAGCTTGTCGCCATTCCACGAGCGGGCGCAATTTTGAAGCGTGGCATGTTGGGTATCAATTTACTCAGCGTAACATTATCCTTCACAATATAAATAAATTGGGCTAACTTTACTGTCTTATTTTTTCAAAAAAAGTGTATTTTTTCCAAAAAAAAGTGCGCTTGTAAGACCGCTGCGCAAATACAATGTGACAGAAAGTATTGCAACGACCACCATTTTATTCTCTAGGGTGTTAGCAAAAAACAATATATAATGTTTGGGGGTTCTAAGTAATTTTCTATAAAAAAAAAAAATGATTTTAACTTGTAAACACCAAATCTCAGAAAGAGGCTTAGTCCCTAAGTGGTTAAATGAAGTAGTGGCCTAACAGTCCAATGTCTCCATCCCTATCAATATTGGGGAAGAAGCAAGAAATAGGACTTTACATGAAGCACACAGTAGCACATGAATGAATTGGTAAATATAAAAATAGCATTTATTGGTTCATAATATATATATATATATATATACATACACATAATACAGTTGATACCTAGGCAACCTGTTGACCTTACTAATTCCCCTCATTATAGATAAAATAGATTGGGTATGATGGCAAAAATTTCACTAAAAAAAATAAAAATTTAATATTTTACTGTAAAATATTTATTTATTTTTTATGAAATTTTTGCCATCATACCCAATCTATTTTATCTATAATGAGGGGAATTAGTAAGGTCAACAGGTTGCCTAGGTATCAACTGTATTATGTGTATGTATATATATATATATGACATTTTGTTGGATTGTGAATTATTAGGTAGTACTAAATTGTGAATTTGATATAAAGATTATTATTATTATTATTATTAAAATAAAAGTGTTAACATTTTACACAAGAGACTATATATTATGAACCAATAAATGTTATTTTTATATTTACCAATTCATTCATGTGCTACCGTGTGCTTCATGTAAAATCAAATAAATATGTTCGATTTTTTTTAATTATTATTTCTTACATTTATTATTATTTATTTATTATTATTATTTTTTATACATTTATAGGTAAAGTTGATCCAGGTAATATCCAAATTGCCTCTCGGGGGATCAGGAAGGAGTTTTTTTCCCCTGCTGTAGCAAATTGGATCATACTTTGTTGAGGTTTTTGCTTTTCTCTGGATCAACAGTGGGTATAGGATTGTGTATATAGGATTGTATGATTTTTTTCCCCCCTCGTTTATTGGTTGGACTGGATGGACTTGTGTCTTTTTTCAACCATACTTACTATGTTACTATGTAAAATTACTTAAAAATAACTTTTTAATGCATTATTGCATTAAATGGCCAAAAAAAAAACCCAATACACACTTTCTTTTTTACTTTTAGGTCCCATTCCTATTAACCAGCTTCCAGTTCTGAGCTCCGGGTCCCGTATCATCTCGTCTTATAGCAGTGCAGCTGGGAAGAATTTGTTTACAGCCACAGAAGAACATTGTGAAGTACAATTCAGTGGCTGCATTTCTACCAATGAAAGGGGTCTCCCTGACTCCTGACCTCCGCTGGCTCATATTAAACCCAGAGCTTATTTTCCAACAGTTTCCCTTAGGTTAAATACAAAATCCTTCCGTATAAACGTATCTTCTAATAGAAGGCAGTTTTATACTCTGGGAGCTCAAACCACAGCCAGGGTAATCTGCAGTTAGGATCTGTTTACACATAAATGCACAAATGATACATAAACCGACCGACATTAAAGAGAAACACAAGCTGTTAATAATAGTTGCCTCTAATATTAAATAATCGGCATCATTCCCCCAATTTACTATAACTGCCAATACATAAACTGCTTCTGTGCATTCTATGGAAGGTCACATCTAACATCTAAGTGTATTTAAAGGGCACCTGAAATTTATTAGCATAACATACTGCTGTGAATAAGGAATATAAAACTCCATGCATGGCTTTTCCATTGATAAAGGTTTTAATATGTTTTGGAAATGTTACTTTTAAATCCTAACGCCAGACATTTGTTTTACTATTTGGAACGTTGGGAATGGGTCAGAACATTTGTCAAGTTTTAAATGCCATCTGTGTCCCCACTTCCTCACTTGCTCAGTCCCTGGCAGTAACTGCTTTCTTCCACTAGATGTCCTCAGTCTGAGGAAGTGCTTTGAGCGCAGCGTGTAATGGAAACCTTCCCCTGAGGAAGTGTCTCCATGGTGCAAATATATAGAGAACATCAGCTCCACTCTCATCATCATTTATAGCCAGCCATTGTAAAGAACCCTGCATGTCTGGTGACCAGCTTAAACATAAATTACTAACATACAGTAAATATATATATATATATATATATATATATATATATATACATATATAGATCCAGTATCTCACAAAAGTGAGTACACACCTCACATTTTTTGTAAATATTTTATTATATCTTTTCATGTGACAACACTGAAGAAATGACACTTTGCTACAATGTAAAGTAGTGAGTGTACAGCTTGTATAACAGTGCAAATTTGCTGTCCCCTCAAAATAACTCAACACACAGCCATGAATGTCTAAACTGCTGGCAACAAAAGTGAGTACACCACTAAGTAAAACATTTCCAAACTGGGCCCAAAGTGTCAATATTTTGTGTGGCCACCATTATTTTCCAGCACTGCCTTAACCCTCTTGGGGATGGAGTTCACCAGAGCTTCACAGGTTGCCACTGGAGTCCTCTTCCACTCCTCCATGATGACATCACGGAGCTGGTGGATGTTAGAGACCTTGCTCTCCTTCACCTTCTGTTTGAGGATGCCCCACAGATGGGAAGTGGTTGTCTTGAAGGTGTGTTTGGGGTCATTATCATGTTGGAATACTGCCCTGCGGCCCAGTCTCCGAAGGGAGGGTATCATGCTCTGCTTCCGTATTTTACAGTACATGTTGGCATTCATGGTTCCCTCAATGAACTGTAGCTCCCCAGTGCCGGCAGCACTCATGCAGCCCCAGACCATGACACTCCCATCACCATGGTTGACTGTAGGCAAGATACACTTGTCTCTGTACTCTTCACCTGGTTGCCCCCACACACGCTTGACACCATCTGAACCAAATAAGTTTATCTTGGTTTCATCAGACCACAGGACATGGTTCTAGTAATCCATGTCCCTAGTCTGCTTGTCTTCAGCAAACTTTTTGCGGGCTTTCTTGTGCATCATCTTTAGAAGAGGCTTCCCTCTGAGATGACAACCATGCAGACCAATTTGATACAGTGTGTGGCATATGGTCTGAGCACTGACAGGCTGACCCCCCACTCCTTCAACCTCTGCAGCAATGCTGGCAGCACTCAAACGTCTATTTCCCAAGGACAACCTCTTGATATGGCGCTGAGCATGTGCACTCACTTTATTTGGTCAACCATAGTGAGGCCTGTTCTGAGTGGAACCTGTCCTATTAAACCGCTGTATGCGCTTGGCCACCATGCTGTAGCTCAGTTTCAGGGTCTTGGCAATCTTCTTATAGCCTAGGCGAAATTTGTAGAGCAACATTTCTTTTTTTCAGATCCTCAGAGAGTTCTTTGCCATGAGGTGCCATGTTGACCTTCCAGTGACCAGAGTATGAGAGAGTGAGAGCGATAACACCAAATTTAACACACCTGTTCCCCATTCACACCTGAGACCTTGTAACACTAATGAGTCACATGACACCGGGGAGGGAAAATGGCTAGTTGAGCCCAATTTGCGGATTTTCACTTAGGGATGTACTCACTTTTGTTGCCAGCGGTCTAGACATTAATGGCTGCGTGTTGAGTTATTTTGAGGGGAAAGCAAATTTACACTCTTATACAAGCTGTACACTCAGTACTTTACATTGTAGCAAAGTGTCATTTCTTTAGTGTTGTCACATGAAAAGACATAATAAAATATTTACAAAAATGTGAGGGGTGTACTCACATTTGTGAGATACTGTATGTTCAAGCTGGTCACCTGACATGCAGGGTTCTTTTTCTCTTTTGATCTTCTCTAACAATGGCTGGTTATAAATGATGAAGAGAGTGTAGCTGATGTTCTCTATATATTTGCACCATGGAGACACTTCCTCTGGGGACGGCTCCATTACATCCTGCGTGAGGGGTGTACTTTTGTGAGATACTGTGTATATATATATTTTAGGGGGATCAGACTCAGTGCAGGGATAAACTCACAGTGTCTTTAGGAAAACATCATGTTTAATCCACAGGATATTCCCAAACAGAAGAAAAAGGGCATCATGCCATTAATCAAACAAAAATAAACTTCTGCTCTACCGAGCCTTATGCTGCGTACACACGAGCGGACTTTACGGCAGACTTTGCCCGGCGGACGGGATTTCGTCGGACAATTCGATCGTGTGTGGGCTCCAGCGGACTTTGTTTTCTCAAAAGTTGGACCGACTTAGATTTTAAACATGTTTCAAATCTATCCGACGGACTCGAGTCCGGTCGAAAAGTCCGCTCGTCTGTATGCTAGTTCGACGAACAAAAAGCCACGCTAGGGCAGCTATTGGCTACTGGCTATGAACTTCCTTATTTTAGTCCGGTCGTACGTCATCACGTACGAATTCGACGGACTTTGGTTGATTGTGTGTAGGCAAGTCCGTTCATTCAGAAAGTCCGTCGAAAAGTCCGCCAGGCAAAGTCTGCCGCAAAGTCCGCTCTTGTGTACGTGGCATTACTGTGTCCATAGTCTGACCAGTCCTTGATTTTGTAGTAAGTGTCCATACAAACACAAATACTTTGTATCCAAAGTCAAGGAATAAGCAGCCATGCTCCTAGTTGCTTCCTCACATGGAGACACACTCTCTCCCAGAGCTAGGACCAGCTGCCTTAATCAAGACCTGAAAAGAAAACATTAAACTGCGGACCACCGACTTGGGAGTCTGTCCCACCCAGATCTTTATCAGACTCCCAATAAAAACAGCCCCGGAACAGACTTTACCAATACAGGGTAAAGAACTATCTAAGCCTTTGCTGGTATTATCTTAGATTGCAAATCTAAGAATCCGTGGAGGAACATATATTCCATCAATTACTTTTCCTGAAATTTTAACCTGCTACAATAAATATAAAAAGGATTTGTCCCCCAAGGAAGAATTTCCATGTTGCAATGAACTCAGGTACAAATATATTGAGAACATCAGCACTACTCTCTTCACTTGTTATAACCAGCCATTGTTAGAAGAGTTCAGAAGAGAAAAAGAACCCTGCATGTCAGGTGGCCAGCCTAAAGATATATTACTAATATATACATTTATATATATATATATATATATATATATATATATATATATATATATATATACACATATATATATATATATATATATATATATATATATATATATATATATATATATATATATATATATATATATATATAAAACATGATATATTTAATTATGTATTTGTCATAATGGTTATACTTGTCTATTACCGTCTCTATATTATATGCACCTTCAGTTTGTAGTTTAACACTTTCTGAACAGTTTATAGATATTATAAGGGCAAACAAAGCACCTTAATTCTTGTTCTGTCAGCTCCAAATAAATAAAGTTGACTGTATAGCAACTGACATATGACTGCTCTTTTCACTGCCTTTGGAAGACCTGTTCACATTTCTTTTTTTTCTTTTTTTTTATTATTGTATACTGTGTATACTGCATGTGATCCATTGTGTCACCATTATCCAGTCTGCTACATAGAAACTAATGAATATTGGCCCCAAAATAGCTATCCTTTCCAATCACAGACAAGCGTGGCATTAATACTATTTACTCTAAATGAATTTCCTGCCTTAATCTAAGCAGTTTATCCCACAAAAAATGTATATGGCTCTATGGATGGAGACCGGAGCTCTACAACGACAATCTTGATAAATGTTTTTACACACCTTAAATTTGGTGCTAAAAGCCCAGGGGCCATGGCAGCTGTTGAGATTTCAGAAAAGTCTTATATGTGAGTGTAATGTTTTAAAAGCCGGTGTGATGGATAAAGATGTATAATTCCCAGTGTCCAATATAAACCGAAGAGTTCATCTTCTACTGCTGTTTATAATAGGGATGAGTCAATTTACCTAGGAATTAAGGCACATTTTTAGGTCTCCTTGTGGATAATGACAACACTGAACCCTGGCTATCACTCATGGGTCAAGAGGTGGCAATTAATCAGTCAGTGTTTAGGTTTGTTCTAAATTACATTTGGGATTCTAAGCTTCATGGATAACTGACTCTGTGAGCATCTCAATCACGTATAAATTAGAGTGCAAACTGAGCTATGCTATATGCTTCTCATACTGGAATGTAGAACATCATCGTACTCGTGACAAGGTCTATAGAAACCAAGTGTATGTCACATTCTCCTGATTCTCTATACTGCAATATCTACTGAATCTTTTGCAGGAAGCTGCCACCAAGAAAAGGGCTTTGACTTGAAATAACTAAGAATTCTTTTTAAAATCTTTGAATTTTTTTAACATTTCCCATCTTGTATAGTAAATCAAAAATAGCAATGCATAGATACATAGTTACAGTGCATCCAGAAAGTATTCACAGCGCTTCACTTTTTCTACATTTTGTTATGTTACAGCCTTATTCCAAAATGGAAATAAATTCTTTTTTTGTCTTCAAAATTCTACAAACAATAACCCATATTGACAATGTGAAAGACGTTTGAAATTTTTGCAAATTTATAAAAAATAAAAAATGAAAAAAATCTCATGTACATATAGTAAGTATTCACAGCCTTTGCTGAATACTTTGTTGAAGCACCTTTGGCACCAATTACAGCTTAAAATCTATTTGAGTAAGATAAGATGCTACAAGCTTGGCACACCTATTTTGGGGTGGTTTTCCCATTCTTCTTTGCAGGACCTCTCAAGCTCCATCAGGTTGGATGGGGAGCGTCGGTGCACAGCCAGTTTCAGATCTCTCAAGAGATATTCAATCGGGTGCAAGTCTGGGCTCTGGTTGGGTCACTCAAGGATATTCACAGAGTTGTCCCGTAGCCACTCCTTTGTTATCTTGGCTGTGTGCTTAGGGTCATTGTCCTGTTGGAAGATGAATCTTTGTCCCAGTCTGAGGTCCAGAGCACTCTGGAGCGGGTTTTCATCAAGGATGTCTCTGTACATTGCTGCATTCATCTTTTCCTCCATCCTGAATAGTCTCCCAGTTCCTGCCGCTGAAAAACATCCCCACAGCATGATGCTGCCACCACCATGCTTCACTGTAGGGATGGTATTGGCCAGGTGATGAGCGGTGCCTGGTTTCCTCCAGACATGACGCTTGTCATTCAGGCCAAAGAGTTCAATCTTTGTTTCCTCAGACTAGAGAATTTTGTTTCTCATGGTCTGAGAGTCCTTCAGGTGTCTTTTGACAAACTCCAGGTGGGCTGTCATGTGCCTTTTAATGAGGAGTGGCTTCCATCTGGCCACTATACCATACAGGCTTGATTGGTGGAGTGCTGCAGAGATGGTTGTTCTTCTGGAAAGTTCTCTCTCCACAGAGAAACACTGGAGCTCTGTAACAGTGACTATCGGGTTCTTGGTCACCTCCCTGACTAAGACCCTTCTCCCCCAATTGCTCAGTTTGGCCGGGCAGCCCACTCTAGGAAGAGTCCTGGTGGTTCCAAACTTCTTCCATTTAGGGATGATGGAGGCCACTGTGCTCATTGGGACCTTCAATGCTGCAGAAATGTTCCTGTATCTTTCCCCAGATCTGTGCCTCGATACAATCCTGTCTCGGAGGTCTACAGACAACTCCTTGGACTTCATGCCTTGGTTTGTGCTCTGACATGCACCGTTAACTGTGGGACCTTAAATAGACAGGTGTGTGCCTTTCCGAATCATGTCCAATCAACTGAATCTACCACAGGTGGACTCCAATCAAGTTGTAGAAACATCTCAAGGATGATCAGTGGAAGCAGGGTGCACCTGAGCTCAATTTTGAATGTCATGGCAAAGGCTGTGAATACTTATGTACGTGTAATTTTTTTAATTTTTCACTTTTAATAAATTTGCAAAGATTTCGAACAAACGACTTTCATGTTGTCATTATGGGATATTGTTTGTAGAACTTTGAGGAAAATAATGATTTGAATCTATTTTTAAATAAGACTGCAACATAACAAAATGTGAAAAAGTGAAGAGAAGTGAATACTTTCCGGATGCACTGAATTATCCAAAAAGGAACACTGAACACCACACATTAGAAGCACAAGTATTCACACAGTACTGAAGGAATTCACACTTGAAAATTCACACTTATATAGCGCAAACTGTTGGCGCTATATAAATCTTGTATGATAATAATAATAATGTGAAAGTCTTTCATTTAATTATGGGAACTTAGTGGATAGTAGCTACAATATTAGAACTTGTGCTGAGATTTCTTTAAAAAAAACTATGGGCATACAATAGTTGATGGATAGAGACTGTGGGCATACTATAGTTGATGGATAGAGACTGTGGGCATACTATAGTTGATTGATAGAGACTGTGGGCATACTATAGTTGATTGATAGAGACTGTGGGCATACTACAGTAGATGGATAGAGACTGTGGGCATACTATAGTTGATGGATAGAGACTGTGGGCATACTATAGTTGATGGATAGAGACTGTGGGCATACTACAGTTGATAGTTAGAGACTGTAGGAAGAATACTAAAGTTGAGGATTAGAGACTGTGGGTGTACCAAAGTTAAAGGTTAGAGATGGCAGGCATGTTATAGGACAGTGGTTCCCAACCCTGTCCTCAAGTACCCCCAACAGGCCATGTTTGCAGAGTCAATGGCTTGATATTTTGGACAGCTATTTTATCTAAGAGAAATTCCCAAAACATGGCCTGTTGGGGGTACTTGAGGACAGGGTTGAGAACCACTGTTATAGGAGATGGTCAAAGACTGCGGACATGTTGCACATGTTGTTGAAGACTTTGGATATGCTGCAGGAAACAGTCAGAGAATAAGAACATTTTATATGCAAGATATGCTAGTGGTCACTACCATTAAAATAGTTTTAAAGCATGGGTGCTTAACTTGTGACCCTCTAGCTGTTGCAAAACTATAAGTCCCATGAGGCATTGCAAGGCTAATGCCCCGTACACACGGTCGGACTTTGTTCGGACATTCCGACAACGAAATCCTAGGATTTTTTTCCGACGTATGTATGTCGGGACTAAAAACGGGGCAGTGGCCAATAGCTTTCATCTCTTTATTTATTCTGAGCATGCGTGGCACTTTGTGCGTCAGATTTGTGTACACACGATCGGAATTTCCGACAACGGATTTTGTTGTCGGAAAATTTTATATCCTGCTCTTAAACTTTGTGTGTCAGAAAATCCGATGGAAAATGTGTGATGGAGCCTACACACGGTCAGAATTTCCGACAACAAGGTCCTATCACACATTATCCATCGGAAAATCCGACCGTGTGTACAGGGCATAATAGTTACAAGCATGACCCTCGAACTTGACCCACGGGGACGTGCTGTCTCTCTGCCTGGGGTTCTCAGATCTTGATTGGATAGATTGATAGCAGCACAGCCATTGGCTCCCGCTGCTGTCAATGAAATCTAATGACGTGGGCGCCGGGGGGAGGGGCCGAGTCCTGCATTCCGCCTCTATGGACGCAAATGCTGGACTCAGGAGTGCGCCCGCAAGGTAACCCCCTCAGGGAAGCGTTTTTTTGAGGGGGTTATCAGATGTAGGGAGGAGCCGCGAGAGCCATCGGGGGACCCCAGAAGAGCAGGTTCCGGGCCACTCTGTGCCAAACGAGCTGCACAGTGGAGGTAAGTATGATATGTTTGTTATTTTTTTTTTTTAATTTTACCTTTACAATCACTTTAAAATGTGGGTGGGAGTAGGTTTAGAGTTAGTTTGATTTTTCATTTACTTCCCGTTTAATGAAGAGCTGCATTCAAACATTTTTTTTCTTGAGGACGTATTGGTGTTAAATTAAATATAAAGAATCCTCTTCAATCCTCATAGCAAAAAAAAAAAAAAAAGTATTTTTTTATTTTTTTATTATGAGCTTTCGGAGCAGATGTGTCTGGCACTAAATCAGTTAATGCATATGTACAAAATATAGATTATTTATGTCAGAAAGATTTTTATTACAGGATATCCTCTATGCTGGAAAATGAAGTCTCACTGGGCAGAGCTGAAGGATTTCAGGAAGCGGATGGATTTTTCTTCCTCCTGGCAGGTGTGAATTAGTTTGTTTCATGCTTAGAAAAGCTTTTCGCAGAAACTTTTTTGACTGCAAACTTAACTAAAATTAAAAAGAGATGGAGAAAAGTAAGAGCAGATTGAAATGGCCGTCTCTGTTCAATATTATAATAACTAATATTGGAGCCGCTACTGTAACCTTTGTAGACCAGGCAGCAACGTGCGCAGAGGGCTGGGTAATTATTTTTCATGGACAGACCTTTTTTATGTGGCAACTGCAGGGATATATTGCCGCATAGTAGCTGTCACAGGTGTTTATATTGCCACATGTGGAAGGAATATTAAAGCACGGAGGGGCTTAGCTTTCAGGTTCCAAGGAAAATATATTCTAATGTATTTATGGTAAGGGTGGTTACCACCCAAGAGATTCCTATATATCCAGAAAATATAGCCATTTAAAGTCTCCGAGACAAGAAGGAAGCAGCATACCCAGGGCTGTTTTTATTTGGCGTTCGTGTTTCCCTAGACACCGCCAACAAACAAACGTAGACATAAGATTTATTTTATGTAACCGCCATATTATATTCACAGGCAACCGTGTGTACAGGTTCCATTGGTCTAGGAGTTAAAAGCAGTCTTGGTGCACTGGTTCATTTTGTGTAAAGCAGTGCCAAGCGTGGTGTTTATCAAATGCCAGTGTTGCCAGATTGGCAGCATTATGGAGCCCAAATACTATATCAGCGAGAATTTTGACCACTTTAAGACCAGGCCTATTTCTAACACTTTTTGTTTACAAGTTAAAATCAGTATTTTTTGCTAGAAAATTACTTAGAACCCCCAAACATTGTATATAATATTTTTAGTAAAGACCCTAGAGAATAAAATGGCGGTCCTTGCAATATTTTATGTCACACGGTATTTGCGCAGCGGTCTTTTACACGCCATTTTTTTGGAGTATATACACTTCACTGAATTAAAAAAAAAAAACTAAACCGTAAAGTTAGCCCAATTTTTTTGTATATTGTGAAAGATGATGTTGCATGCACTCGTGGAATGGCGACAAACTATGGTACCTAAAAATATCTATAGGTGACGCTTTAAAAATGTTTAATGGTTACCAGTTTAGAGTTACAGAGGACGTCTTTTGGTAGAATTATTGCTCTCACTCTAACGATTGCGGCAATACCTCACATGTGTGATTTGATCACTGTTTACATTTGCGGGCGTGACTTACATATGCATTTTTTTGGTGCGCGAGCTCACTGGGACAGGGGCGCTTTAAACTTTTTTTTTTTCTTATGTGTTTTTTTTTTCTATTAGAGCCCTTGCACACTGGGGCGGTTTGCAGGCGCTATTGCGCTAATAATAGCGCCTGCAAACCGCCCTGAAAGTGCCGCTGCTTGTATTCCAGTGTGCAAGCCCCGAGGGCTTGCACACTGGAGCGATGCGCTGGCAGGACGGTAAAAAAAGTCCTGCTAGCAGCATCTTCGGAGTGGTGTGTATACCGCTCCTTTACCGCTCCTGCCCATTGAAATCAATGGGACGGCGTGGCTATACCGCCGGCAAAGCGCCTCTGCAGAGACGCTTGGCGGTGGTATTTAACCCTTTCTCGGCCACTAGCGGGGGGTAAAACCGCCCCGCTAGCGGCCGCATACCGACGGTAAAACGCCGCTAATAATAGCGGCGTTTTACCGCCGACGCCGCCCCCCGCCCCAGTGTGCAAGGGTTCTTATTTTTACACTGTTCCTTTAAAACAAATTCTGATTACTTCTATTGCTGTCACAAGGAATGTAAACATCCCTTGTGACAGTAATAGACTGTGACAGGTGCTCTTTATGGAGGGATCTGGGGCACTTCAAAGTATTCAAAACGCCAACATTTTTGAATACCTTGGATTTTTTAAAATCGACACCGTTGGCTGCCGAGTAAACTGGAAGTAGCGTCGTGACGTCGCTTCCGGGTTACCACATTGGAGACCCGATCAAAGCCGATTCCAGCTTTTTCGGGGCTCCGGGAGATGGGAAGGGTTTTGCACAGAGCAGCCCCGATCCTCCTCTTCTGGGTTGCCCCGCCGGTGCTCCTGGCTCCTCCCCTTCATTGGGTGCCCCCATGGAAAGCATCTTTCCATGGGGGCACCTGTGCTGGCTCGCTCCCGAGTCCCGCTTCTGCATCTATTGACAGCATGACTCGGCCCCGCCCCCCGCTTCAGTGTCACTGGATTTGATTTACAGCCAATGGCTGCCGCTGCTATCAGTCTGTCCAATGAGGAGAGAGACAGCGGCTGGAGCCGCTGGGCTCATGCACATCGCTGGATCGGATCGGGCTCAGGTAAAAAAAAGGGGGCGGGATCTAGGGGCAGCTGCAGTAAAGAAGGTTTTTCGCCTTAATGCATAGAATGCATTAAGGTGAAAAACCTTGAGACTTTAAAACCACTTTAATGATGTTGATTTACAGGCAGATATAAAACGCAAATAAATGCACCTCTGTTTTGATAAATACATTGATAAATGTGGTCAGAATACGATGTCTTTTGGCACATTGACTTATGAAGGTCGGTGCTCCCTGTGACTGGGCATGTAGCCTTGTGCTGCCATCTGTTGGCGTGTTACAAACATGTCTCAAAACTTTTTGATACCATCTCATCTGAACTGTGTAGGTACCTGAAATGCACCTTGTAACAGCCTTTTGCTATTGCCCGTACAGTAGAGCTCAGAATGGGAGAGGAAGAAGCAAGGGGGCCAATCAGTTGTGCTGCAGTACTCACGTGCTAACAAGTAGCAAGCTGATAGGAGGAGATCAGGGACGTGCGGTGAGGTCAGTAGCTGGTGAGGTCAGTGGCTAGTATCAGAGCCAGATACACACAGGTTACATACACTGCGTTCGTTTGAGCGAGAGCAATAATTCTAGCACTAGACCTCCTCTGTAACTAAAAATGTCATCTTTAAAAAAATGTAAAGCGTCACTTATGGAGATTTTTAAGTACTGAAATTTAACGCCATTCCATGAGTGTGCGCAATTTTAAACTGTGACATGTTAGGTATCTATTTACTTGGCGTAACATCATCTTTCATATTACACAAAAAAAATCGGGTTATCTTTTTTTTTTTATATTCATGAAAAAATTTCTGTGCAAATACTGTGTAATATAAAAAGTTGTATTGACCACCATTTTATTCCCTAGGGTGTCTGATAAAACAATATATATCATTTTTGGGGGTTCTGAGTAATTTTCTAGCAAAAAAATTATGATTATTACATGTAGGAGAGAAGTGTCAGAGTTGACCTGGGTGGCAAGGGGTTAATTACCATAAGTAAGTAATATACAAATAATTATTATATATTGTTTTTAAAGGGGCTGTAAACCCTCGTATTTTTTCATCCTATGCATTAAGGTGAAAAAACTTCTCACACTGACCGGCCCCCTAGCCCCCCCTTTTACTCACCTGAGCCCGTTCGTTCCCACACCGGAGACGCGCTCTTCCTCTCTGCCCATTTTCTCAGCTCTTGATTGGATAGATTGATTGCAGCGCAGCCATTGGCTCCCGCCGCTGTCAATCGAATCCAATGACGTGGGCGCTGGGGGCGTGGTCGAATCCTGCATTCTGTACACAGATGCAGGACTCGGGAGCGCGCCCGCACGGGTGTCCACCTTAGGAGAGCCTTCTCCAACGTGGACACTCAAAGCGGGGAGGAGCCACCAGCGCCGCCGGGGGACCCCAGAAGTCGAGGATCGGGGGCCACTCTGTGCAAAACGAACTGCACAGTGGAGGTAAGTATGACATGTTTGTTATTTAAAAAAAAAAAAAAAAGGTTTGCAACCCCTTTAAGGTAATTTACCATATTTTCAAAAACTGTACTCAAGCAGGTGGCTTAACGGACAAATTACTGAAGTTATAACTTCCAACCAGTAATTTCACAGTAAATAGATCAATAATAAATTATTATCTTATAACATATAGCATAATAATATATGATTTAGCTTTTCAACAGCAGCAGATTCTCATTCTCCCTCTTAAATGTTTGAGAAAAACATGGGATTATGGGTAAACCTTATACATATAAACACATGTTATTTCCTTCTAGTTAAGAGGGCTGGGCTGGAAGGGGACATTTGTCTTTTAGACACGCCCCCTTCTATGTCACTGCAGTGAGAGGCGTGCCTCCTCTACAGCACTTTTATTGGACAGCTGGGGCTAATGGTGCTTTACCATTGGTCCAAGACTCCAAGCTGTCCATTGAGCTCAGTGCTTCTGTCAAGAAGTGAGGAGAGGCACTGTGAGCTCATCCTCTCAGTCTGCTGCAAACAGAGTGTGTCAGCTTGTATTTAAACTGGCCGCTCTGTATGTAGCTTCTGACAGGCTCCCGTATCTCTGGAACCATAGGTCGTAGGAGCCCCACATTTTTACCAGAGGTAGGGTAGGACTAGGACCCCTTTCACACGGAGGTGCTTTACATGCGCTACAGCGCTAAAAATAGCACCTGCATAGCGCCTGTAAAGCGCTGTTCCTGTCTCTATTTTTAGCAGCGCTTTACTGTCAATTTCTCGGCGCTATTTGGCTGCTAGCGGGGCACTTTTACCCCCCGCTAGCGTCAGAGAAAGGGTTAAAACCACCGCAAAAACTCCTGCAAACAGCATCTTCGGAGCGGTGAAGGAGCAGTGTATACACCGCTCCTTCACCGCTTCTGCCCATCGAAATGAATGCGGCAGTGCGGCTATACCGCCGGCATAGCGCTGCTGCAGCAGCGCTTTGCGGTGGTTTTAACCCTTTCTCGGCATCTAGTGGGGGGTAAAAGTGCCCCGCTAGCAGCCGAATAGTGCGAGAAATTGACGGTAAAGCGCCGCTAAAAATAGTGGCGCCTCACCGCCGACGCACCCACCACCCCAGTGTGAAAGGGACCTAAGGCTACTTTTTTTTTCTAATGTTCATGGCAGGTGAGGCTCTGCACGTCCCTGGAGGAGAGAGTGGAGTGACAGAGAAATTAGCTTATCTGTCTGCTTCTTCTTCTTTCATTGTCTAGTCACAGGGTGGGGGTGGAAAGGAGACCTGGAAGTGAAAGTGAAACAAGTAGCATGCTGATAGGAGGAGAGAGTGGAAGAATTACCTCAGCAGTCTGCTGGTACTTCTTTCACTAGGGTTGATTTACTAAAACTGGAGAGTGCAAAATCTGGTGCAGCTCTGCATAGGAACCAATCAGCTTCCAGGTTTTATTGTCAAAACCCAATTGAAAAAGCTGAAGTTAGAACCTGATTGCCTACAATGCACAGCTGCACCAGATTTTGCACTCCAATTTTAGTAAATCAACCCATTGTCTGGTTATAGACTGGTGTAAAGTGACAAAAATGGAAAATGTAGTCACCACACCACTATAAAGTGGTCCAGATACAACTTTATTTCAATAAACGTCAAGGGGAAATCCAAAAAAGTAGCCAACGCATTTTGGGGGTTCAAAAATGCCCCCCATCATCAGGGCTTGATTTAAAACAATGTGAATAGATTTGAAATTGACTGGACTTTTAATGTTATTTCTTCTGGTGTGATTACAAGCACAGGCCCTGTAAGAATTGGTTTGGTTATTTGTGACATATTACACTACAAGGCACATGTGTCATATACAAGTCCGCGGGCCGAATACGGCAAACCAGGCCCTCGCACCTCGCCTGCAGCTGTGGCACCCCCTCGTCTCTGCCCCCACCTTGCACCTCGCCTGCAGCTGTGGCACCACCTCGTCTCTGCCCCCACCTTGTCTCAACAGTTAGCGGCAGAGAGGAGGAAAAAAACTCCTCCTCCAGACCCTGCGCTTTCTTCTTCCAATCTCCACCCCCAGCATCTTCCCAGCAGATGCACAATATAAGGGGGCTGCAGTGTGATGTAAGTGAGGGTGGGGAACTCTTGACTTCTGATGGTGGGAATGCTTTTGAAATCTTATGTAAGGGGGGAGGGGGTGCTCTGGACATCTAATCTTACAAATACAACCGGCCCTTTGAGGGCAACCATAATGCTGATGTGGCCCGTGATGAAATTGAGTTTGACACCCCTGCTCTAGGGTGTAAAAGCTGCCTGCCCCGGAAACGTATCATTTACATCAACATCAGTGCTTTAAGATAGCAATACCTATAAGATAACCTTATGGGTCCAGCACTATCTTTCGACTTTCTTCAACTATGGTTGCAGACTGGAGGAGGGATAAGACTTGAAACTGGTACTTAAAGTAGAACTAAAGGCAAAACTTTTATTTTCAGTTTGGATGGAGTAAAGGAGGGTTTTAACCCTTGTCAATTTTTTTTTTGTCAGTTTTGCCAACTTTGTTCCATATGGGAGTTTTTCCTTCACTTTCTGCCCCATAGACAAAACAGGAAGTGAGAGGAAATCCCTCCAAAGTGAGGGACTCCCTGGATGTCCCCAGGATCACATGAACTGGTGTCCCCATTGAAAGATTTCCCCTTTAATCCCATTCTACTGATAACCCAAAATGTAGTGTTTTCATTTACTTTCACTTTCGATGATAAAGGTAAAGAGGTCAAATAGAGAGTCAATCTCCTTAACAGGGACATAGACAGCAAAAAAAAAAAACTGACAGCTGTTCTAATCCCTCTCCTCTCCATCCAAAGTAGAAAAAAAAAGTTTTGCCTTGAGTTAAAGTGTTACTAAAGCCACAGCAGTAAAATCAGTCTGTATATGCAGTAAAGCATGCTGGTTATACTCACTGTGGAACCTAAGGGGTTAATCCAGCGCATTGTGTAAGAAAGGCTGTTTGATCCTGTATTCTCTGATCCTCCCCTTCTTCCATAGTCCCCAATCCATCTCCTGATAGAACAGAGCCTTGGGGGCACTCTGCACATGCTCAGTTTGGTGTGTATTATTATTATTATTATACAGTATTTATATAGCGCCAACAGTTTACGCAGCGCTTTGCAACTTGAGGGTAGACAGTACAAATACAATACACTTTAATACAGTAGGAATCAGAGGGCCCTACTCCTTAGAGCTTAAAATCTAAGAGGGAAGGTAAAGAGTTACAAGAGGTAATAACTGTGGGGGATGTGCTGATTGAGAAGATAAATGTACAGTTGTTAGGTGGGGGCCAGATAGGCTTCTCTGAAGAGATGAGTTTTCAGGGATCGTCTGAAAGTGGATAAAGTAGGAGAAAATCAGACAGATGGGGGTAGAGCATTCCAGAGGAATGAGGCTCTGGAGAAGGCTCTGGAGAAGGCGAGCATGGGATGAGGTGACCAGGGAGTTTGAGAGCAGGAGGTCTTGGGAGGAGCGAAGAGAACAATTAGGTTGGTATTTTGAGACCAGGTTAGAGATGTAGCTGGGGATCAAGGTTGTGGATGGCTTTGTAAGTTATAGTTAATTCGGTGACTGAGTGGCAGCCAGTTTTTTTTTTCTTGGGAGGATGCATGTGATCAGCAGAGGGCCAAACAGCACTGTCCAGACAGAGGGTCAGGGGTCCTGCAGCCTCATAGGACAGTAAGAGGAGAATGAAAACTCCACCTACAAGCTTTAAACAGAGACTGATAGATCTCAAAAGACTGATATATACTGCTGGCGAGAAAAGGTATTTAGCAGTTTATATTTACTAAAATAATTGCATTTCCATGTTCTGTGTACCGTGGGAGACCAGATATAGTGAATGCAGAGTGCTGGGTTTAGTAACATTTTAAACACGAAAAATTTGTTCTCCAACCCTTCCGGACATGGCTGTGCTGTACGGCAGAACTGTGTACTCTCAAGTCTGAATGGACAGAAATACACATCCTTTGGCAGGTAAAACAGCTCACATATATGTATTTTATCTGAATGTTTACCTTTTCACCTGGTTTAGATTTAAAGTGTTACTAAACCCACAACAGTAAAATCAGTCCGTATATGCAGTAAAGAATGCTTGTTATACTCACTGTGGAACCTAAGGGGTTAATCATCTGTATTGAGTAAAAATGCATGTTTGATCCTGTCTTTTTTGATCCTCCCCTTCTTCCACTGTCCTCAATCCATCTGCTGATAGAAGAGCCTTTGGAGTCACACTGCGCATGTTCAGTTTGGTGTGTATTGCTAGCGGGTTTTTGTTCTTTGGAATGGTGCATGTGATCAGCACAGGGCCAATCAGCACTGTCCAGACAGAGGGTCAGGGGTCCTGCAGCCTCATAGGACAGTCAGAGGAGAATGAAAACTCCTCCTACAAGCTTTAACCAGACACTGATAGAAGCCACAAGACTGCTATATACTGCTGATAAGAAAAAGTATTTAGTAGTTTATATTTACTAAAATAATTGCATTTCCATGTTCTGTGTACTGTGGGAGACCAGATATAGTGAATGCAGGGTCCTGGGTTTAGTAACACTTTAAGTTTTGACACCCACTGAAGAAAAGCTTAGACCACCAATGCACTGAAATAGGTCAACCTTTCTGGCAAAGCCAAATTCCACACATTGACATTTCAGGGCTTATTATATATATACAGCAACTGAGGTAGCTAGATGTTCATGGAACGTTGGTCAGCTATATAAAGCTAAATAAAGCTTAGAGGAAGCTTAGAAGAAGCTTGTATTTTCCTGCAGAATTACTAGGCAAAAGTACAGAAGCTTTTGTCCTTCAAGACGAACATTATCTCAAATAATTTTAGGTCTCCTAAAATGTATCTATGGTTAATATTTAAAGTCATATACTCATTTCTGCATTGTATTTCAATTATTTTTAGCCTACTCCTATTAATCTGAATGATCTCGAAGTTTGTAAACTTATTTTGTGAAGGTTTCCCTCACATTTACTTCCTCTAATTCTGTGACACATAGTCGCTATGCTCTGTGGGTAGGCACTGCTGTGTCACACAACTCACAGAGCCTGCCTTCCGAACTACAGAGGTGCCGAGAGGAGGAGTTTAAAGAGGCGGAGTCAGTACAGGCAGCAATGTACCATGGGATATGTAGTCCTTAGAAACTAAGCGTAAACCACAACAGGGGCGGTGACTTTGTATGTGTTCCTATCTTCTAGAAATAGATTTTTACCCTACAATGCACTGAGATCTACATCTCAAAATATTTTGTAAAATGACCAAGTGTATAAATCCCAGTATTATTTTTTACCTTGCCTGCTGATCTTGAGGTTTTTAACCAGACACTCCCAAAATAGAAAATTAATACTGTTATTAATAATTGAATGCTATACTTCATTAGTTCAATATTTATTTCTGTGAAGTAATAAAATATTATTACCTTTATTTTTACCAGAATAATAAGCAAGATACGATAATTTAATAAGTGTAATTGCATTTCTGTCCATTAAAATTCTAAAACAATTTAAAGGATTGGGTAATTTGTGATTATTACTTTATGTAGGGGAGGTGGTCTGATGTTTAACCCCTTTAGGCAAAATACAATAAAATATAAATTAAAACGTAAAAAAAAAAAAAAAAAAAAAAAAGTTAAATCGAATAGAGAAATTTCTGGAGTAATTCCAAAACAATGACTAAAGGTCCAAGCTATGCGGAGCTCAGTGAAAACATCACTAAAGTCGGACTTTTTTCCATGTCATTTTGGGTAGTAGACGTTTTCTTATGTTCACAATTTTTACCATAAGAGATCATGAAGTCAAATGAAATCAGTCTACAATTTCCTCTCGGTTTAAATAGTGTATGTTTATGAAAGGGTGAGTTAATTTCTATTGCCCAGACGCTGTGGCTTGGAAAAAAAATGAAATGTGATATTTCAATGAAGAGATTAAAATATGTGCTTCTAGTTAGTTATTGCTTATTTATTTGCTCGGTTAATTCAACATCTGCAGAATTACTCCAAAACCAATATGTGACCTAATTTCAGATAGGGATGTGCTAGGCTGATTTTCTGATCTCCTGGGAGGGAATCAAGAGTCTTCAACTACAAGAACAAGTTGATGTGCTTTAAGGTAAAACTCCATCCAAAACATTTTATAGTTTCTGAATAGATGTCTCTTCTTTATCCATTGTGTATGTCTGGGTAAAATAAAAAATAAAAAATATCTAGTACATCTCTGCAATACATATATATTTCTCTAAATGTAATCCCTTGCTGCAAATGCTGCCTATTGATCTGCAGAAAATACTCTGAAAGTGTACGTATATTCAAAATCTTTTTTCACTGATTTTACTCCCTTTCTGACCAGAGCACTTTTTGCGATTCGGCACTCCGTCGCTTTAACTGACAATTTCGCGGTCGTGCGACGTTACACCAAAACAAAATTCACGTCCTTTTTTTCCCACAAATAGAGCTTTCTTTTGTTAGTATTTGATCACCTCTGCGTTTTTTTTTTTTGCGCTATAAACCGGCGCACGCTGATGTACGTCGGCAGAATGGCACGGCTGGGCAAATGGACTTACAGGTACATCCATTTGAATTCCCCGCCGTACCATTGCGTCATCAGGAGCTTAATCAGTATATGCATGTTATTTTTGTACCATTGCTATCAACACTATTTATGCTTTTTTATATCTAGTCTTTCAATAAAATTCATTTTTTTTCATCTAAAGACTCCCTTGCTGCCCGATGCTTCATTTAAAGTCCCACCTTCCTTGCCAACATATCCTCCTCTCCAAATGTATATGGGATGGATATTTGTGATCTCACCAGATCACAATATCATTTAAAGTTCCTAGGGATGGAAACACATGACCCTACCATGTCATGGATTCCTGAAAGTCCCTATTTTTCTTTCCCTTTCCTTCACTGTTTACAGCTGGGGAAAAAATCCTTTCTGATCCCCCAAGAGGCAGTTGGATGTTTCCTGGATCAATTTTACCTATAAATATTAGTATCCAGTTATATTGTGTATGTTTAGGAAAGAATCCAGGCCTTTTTTAAAGCAATCTATTGAGCTGGACAGAACCACCTCTGGAGGGAGTCTATTTCACATTTTCACAGCTCTTACTGTGAAGAAACCTTTCCGTATTTGGAGATGAAATCTCTTTCCCTCCAGGTGTAAAAAGTGCCTTGTCCTCTGCGATGACCTTCAAGTGAATAACTCACCAAGTTCATTATATGGACCCCTTATGTATTTATATATGTTGACCATGTCTCCCCTTAATCTCCTCTTCTCAAGAGAGAATACATTTTGTTCCTCTAATCTTTACTCATAGCTGAGCTCCTCCATGCCTCTTATCAGTTTGGTTGCCCTTCTCTGCACTTTTTCCAGTTCCCTGATATCCTTTTTGTGAACTGGTGCCCAAAACTGAGCTGCATATTCCATATGAGGTCTTACTAATGATTTGTACAGGGGCAAAATTATATCTCTCTCTATGGAGTCCATACCTCTCTTAAAGCGGTTCTCCACCCAAAAGGGGGAGCTACGCTTGCTTGCTTCCGCTCCCCCCCCCCACTGCCACATTTGGCACCTTTCAGGGGGGGAGCGGATACCTGTCAAAACCAGGTACCCGCTCCCAATTCCAGGTAAGCAATGGTTGTGCGGCGATCTACGCAATTTACGGCCCCTCCTCCTTCCCCCCCGCTGCCTTCTGGGAGACACACAGGTCCCAGAAGACAGCAGGACCATTCAGGAAGCACAGCGTAACTCGCACATGCGCAGTAGGAAACAAGCTGTAAAGCCGCAAGGCTTCACTTCCTGTTTCCCTTAGTGAAGATGCCGGTGTTCTGTCAGAATAGGCAACCTCTTAGAGGTGGAAGACCGCGCTGGACTGACTTGCTCGGTTGAATGTCTGTGAGTGAGTGAAGGTTGGGGCATGTTGGGGAAGTTCCCTTCCGGTGAATCCAGCCCAATTCAGCAGAAAGGTGGCGGTGGGACCCTTTTGAGGGATTGGGCTGCCTTTGGGTACGGCCTCAAGGTCATTTCCGGATAAACTTGTGAGGATAGGAAAAAGGAGCGCCCAGTATCCATTTAGAAGTCAATAAAAGATGAATGGTTGTTATTAATGGAAATGGTAGAGCATGATAAAACCCGAATAGGCGACCTGTCAGATTAGGTAATGGAAGTGATGTTCCGTCAGCTGAATACTTACTGCACATCTGCAGGTTTTATAATCTGACAGAACACCTGCAGTCATAAGGCGCCAGCGGATACCTTACTACACCCAGCTATGTCTTGAATTTCACAGTCAATTAACGAATAAAATGAGCGTATATATATCCATATAGTATAATGACATCTGTCATGCTGTTTTCATGTTACATTTTCAAAGCCTAAAGGTTTAGCGCTGACCAATGCGGGGTGTACCAACATGGCCTCCGCCACCTTCTACTGCTGGCGTCCAACTTCTTTCAAAATGTAATATTCAAAACAGCATCACAGTTGTCAATATGCTATATTTATTATATCCGCTCAGTTTATTGCTAAAAAGACTGTTAAATTCAAGGCATAGCTGGGTGTAGTAACATGTCCGCTGCCTCATTCTGACTGCAGGTGTTCTGCCACATTAGCAGACCTGCTACGCATGTGCAGTAAGTATTCAGCTGACGGAACATCACTTCCGTTAACTAATCTGACAGGTCGCCAATTCTGACGGAACACTGGCGCCTGCACCCGGAGCCGATGGACAGATCATCTTCGGGTGCCAACATCGCGGGATCCCCGGACGAATAAGTGTCCTTATATTAAAAGTCAGCGGCTACAGTATTTGGAGCTGCTGACTTTAAATTTTTTCGCCCCCAGGCTGGAAATCCTCTTTAATACAAGAAAGGACTTTGCTCGCTTTGGAATGGAATTTAGCTTTAGCACAAAAATAAAGTTCTCTAATTTAATCCATGTGACTGTTATTTTCAAATCTCTGAAAATAACTGTCATTTTTTCTTTTTAAATAAGTATACTTATCCTGGTGAGTTAGCTTTGTAAATTGATCCAATAGTGTTTTAGCAAACAAAATATCATCAACTTAGGCTTTACTTCTACTAAGTTATAGAACTGACAAACATGACACGACCCCCTCATGTCTCCTGCTAAATGACGCTATTCGGTATTTTGAGTCGTCACATCCATCATGCAATGTCTACCTAACATGCATCCTACTGTGATCGCCCTTATTTTTGGAAGACAGCTGCGCATTTGCATGCTAAGTATATTACCATCAGCACTGTAATTCTGCCATCAGATCTTGCATGTGTGCAGTCACTTGAGAAATGCAGTGTAATTTATTATCTCAAGATCATGGCGCAGACATTATCCATCATCAAGCTTAATTACACAGGAAAAACATCTACAAGGATTCATGTAATCATTTATTAAAGCAATGGTAAATAAGCTCCATGCTCTAAACAAGCAATTATGGTTTTCTATCGCCAAAATATGTTTTGAATCAAAACCTAAAAGCACATCTACATACACCGTAGTTCTCAGCATTCAGAATCATTTGGCAGATGGTGTGCAGTACATAAGCAAATTGCACTACAATCACATCATGTCATGTGTATCAGAATGCATTCTAAAATAATGTGTATTCTCTAACCCTAGTTATAAAAAAAAAAAGAAGCTCTGATTAGAACCAATCACAAAGTAAAGCCGACCTTAGATGGTGCGATTTTCTTTCCTGTAGCCACGGGTGGCAGCAATGTAAATTGCTCAATTCCCCCATCAACAAAGTCATGTCGATGGGGGAATCCCTCCCATGGAGCTAATGTGTTCTCCTGGCTGGAGCGGGGGCAGGTAGCCGTCCCTTTTGGGGGAAGAAAATTATTTTTGCTAGTGGCTATAGCCGCTGGCAATATTCGTACGAACAATCTGACAAATTGTTCGGCTTGAGTATAATCTGCCTACCCATGCATGGTTTGAATCTCGGCCATTTCCTGCTGAACCAGCTGAGATTTTAACTTTCTATGGTCGGCTTAAAGGAGTGTTGAGTCCCCTTACCCTGCCCTATCCCCAGGGAACCTCCACATCCTTATGATATTATCTCAAGGGACCTCTCTCTCTCTCTCTCTCTCTCTCTCTCTCATTGTCTCTCTCGAAAAGCACTTTTATCTGCTGTTGGGGCAGATAATGAGGCAAGCATTTTGAGTGTACTCATTGGAATAACATACTGTGACCAAGTTTGGATAGGAAACATTTAACCTACCAATGTGGGAGGAAACCCATGTGAGAACATGCAAACCCCATGCAGATAGTCACCTGATTGGGACTCAATCCAAGAACGTTGGTCCTGTAGGGCACAAGTGCTAATCACTAAGCTACGGTAGGGCAACACTAGGAAAGAGGGTTCAATTCTTTTCGCTAGCTTCTTTAGCATAGCATGGAAGATTCTATGTTGTGGTTTGTCACTGAGTGGGTGTCAGAATGGAGACTGCTGCATGAGACATGTTCCCCTGCCTAATGAAGAGATTAGGAATGCGCAAATACCGTGTGACATAAAAAGTTGCAATGACCACCATTTTATCCCCTTGGGCTATTATATATTGTTTTAAGGTAATTTACTATATTTCCAAAAACTGTACTCAAGCAGGTGGCTTAACGGACAAATTACTGAAGTTATAACTTCAAACCAGTAATTTCACAGTAAATAGATAAATAATAAATTATTATGTCATAACATATAGCATAATAATATATTATTTAGCTTGATTAAAACAGTACCTTTTCATCAGCAGCAGATTCTCTTTCTTCCTCTTAACTGTGTGAGAAAAACATGGGATTATGGGTAAATCTTATACACATAAACACAGTTTTTCCTTGTAGTTAAGAGGGCTGGGCTGGAAGGGAGCATGTGTCTTTTAGACACATGCCCCCTTCTATGACACTGCAGTGAGAGGCCAACCTTCACTGCAGCATTTTTATTGGACAGCTTGGGCCAATGGTGCTGTACCATTGGTCCAAGGCTCCAAGATGTCCATTGAGCTCTGTGCCTCTGACAAGAAGTCACTGTGAGCTCATCCTCTCAGTCTGCTGCAAACAGAGTGTGCCAGCTTCAGTGGCGGCCCGTCCATTAGGGGCGCCCGGGTGCCGCCCCCTCTCTCCACTCCTCCTACCTATACGCAATGGATAGATTCATGCATAGCATGAATCTATCCATGCCTGCTGCAGCCACCCCCTATTCATGCATCTGGCCTCTTTCAGGGCACCATGTGCATGAATTACAGCGGTGGGTTTTTTATTTTAAGCACCTGATTAGAGCCAGAGGCTCTAATAGGCTTCAAAACCGTATGGGCTCGGGTCGCAGCGGATGCGCTCCGATCCCACCCAGGTGTGTTACAACAGCGAATTATTATTTGTTGTTGAAATACTGATCCTTATTCCGGCCAATCAGAAGCGGGTATGAGACCTGTTTTCCAATTGGCCGAAAAGAGAAGATTCCTGATTGGCCGTCGAGGAGGAGAGAGGAAACGGAAGCCGCTGCCGTCGTGATGACCCACAGAACGGGGGCCGCAGGAGAACAGCAGGAGACTGGGAGGCTGCCAAGCAGGGGTAGCCACCGTCAATGGGGTAAGTACTACTGACCGACCACCCCCGGGGGGTAGGATGGCATACTGTTTGCCGCCCACCAAAAAAAATTCCACCGGCCGCCACTGGCCAGCTTGTATTTAAACTGGCTGCTCTGTATGTAGCTTCTGAAAGGCTGCACAAGGAGCCCCATATTACTGGACCCATAGATTATTATGATTATTATTATTATACAGGATTTATATAGCGCCAACAGTTTACGCAGCGCTTTACAATATAAAAGGGAGACAATACAGTTATAATACAATAAAATACAGGAGGATTAAGAGGGCCCTGCTCAATAGAGCTTACAATCTAATAGGGTGGGGCAGATTGTACAAAAGGTTGTAACTGCGGGGAATGAGCTGATGGAAGTGGTAAAAGATTAGTTAGAGAAGTGATAGGCTTTCCTGAAGAGATGAGTTTTCAGGGATCGCCTGAAGGTAGCAAGAGTAGGGGATAGCTGGACAGGTGGAGGTAGCGAGTTCCAGAGCATGGGAATGGCTCTGGAGAAATCCTGGAGACGAGCATGGGAGGAGAAGACTAGAGAGCTTGAGAGTAGGAGGTCTTGAGAAGAGCGGAGAGGACAATTTGGGTGATATTTGGAGATAAGATTGGTGATGTAGCTCGGGGCAGAGTTGTGAATGGCTTTGTATGTTGTGGTTAGTATTTTGAATTTAAATTGGTGTTCCACTGTATAAAACTTTTTTTTTGTTGCTAAATGCCAAAGATTATGAATTACACATATATAACTCACTTTTTCCGTTTTGCTTGATTAATGATGTCCGTTTTTTTAAAAAGAATAAACTTATAAATTTTCATAGAGATCGTTTTCATCTTGCCTGTGGGCATGTGAAGCCCACAGGCATCCTCTTCTGGGATACGGTGCTGCTGAATGACCAGCATGCACCACCCGTTCTATCCCCGATCTCACGCATGCGCAGTAATCTTTAATCGGAGCGCTGTCAACTGCTTAGGTTGCCATCACAACGGGCGGCGTTGTCGGAAGTCCCGCCCCGTTTTGATGGCACCCTAGCCCTCGGCGCTGCCCAACTGACTCCTGGGACATGATGACACACATCTCCCAGGAGCAGTAGCGAGCAGAGACGCCGAGGGAAATGACGTCAGTAGCCCAGGCACTGGAAGAAGCAGATTTCGAGGGACCACCTAGCAACAGGGGAAAAAAAAGTAAGTAAAAAAAAAATTTTCTCCAATTTAGTTTTTTTTACTTGATTTCATGCACATTTAAGAATTTTGTTTTTTGGGGGTGGAACACCACTTTAATTCACTGGGTGATTGGGAGCCAGTGTAGGGATTGGAGGAGAGGGTTGGCAGACACTGAGCGGTTGGTAAGGTGGATAAGTCTGGCAGCAGCATTCATGATAGACTGAAGAGGGGATAGCCTATGGAGAGGCAGGCCAATGAGAAGGGAGTTGCAATAGTCAAGGCGAGAGATAACAAGGGAGTGAATGAGGAGCTTGGTGGTTTCATTTGTTAAAAGGGGCGAATTTTAGAGATGTTAGATCAGGGGTCTCCAACCACTGGGCGGCATGACATTGTAAGACGGGCGGGCAGGCGATTGAGAGAGCCCGGTGGATCAAATAGGCAGGTGGATGGGCGGATGAGAGAAGTGGGCTGGCAAGCAGAGATGACATCATCTTTCTCTGCCTGCCTAGCATCACCACTCTTCCGCCCTCACAGCATGCGGAATGTCGGAGGCGCGGCGGGGAGCAGTGAGATGACATCATCTCTCATCGCCGCCCTGCATCTCCACTCTCCTGCCCTCACTCAAGAACGACCACTGCAAAGAGGTGCTAAATTAAGCAGTGCCACCAATGCAGTGACAATCCACATCTGGTGGCACTGGCAGGTGACGTGGCAAGTGGCATTCCTCATCTGGTGGCACTGGCAGGTGACGTGGCATTCTTCATCTGATAGCACTGGCAGGTGACGTGGCAAGTGGCATTCCTCATCTGGTGGCACTGGCAGGTGATGTGGCAAGTGGCATTCCTCATCTGGTAGCACTGGCAGGTTACATAGCAAGTGGCATTCCTCATCTGATGGCACTGGCAGGTGATGTGGCAAGTGGCATTCCTCATCTTTTCGCACTGGCAGGTGACGTGGCAAGTGGCATTCCTCATCTGGTGGCACTGGAAGGTGACGTGGCAAGTGGCATTCCTCATCTGGTGGCACTGGCAGGTGACGTGACAAGTGGCATTCCTCATCTGGTGGAACTGGCAGGTGATGTGGCAAGTGGCATTCCTCATCTGGTGGCACTGGCAGGTGACATGGCAAGTGGCACACTCGGGGCTCCCAATGATTCTGCATTCTGACACCATACCAACCATGGTGCCATGAAGATTGAGGCGCCAACACCAGAACAACCAGCTATTGTTTTGATAAATTGCCTGCAAAAAATCGCTTACCCCCCGCGCACGTGCCCCCCCGTCCCCGAAGGGCCTTGGCACAATTTTCTTCCACGCAGTAGGTCCCTGGTGCCAAAAAGGTTGGGGACCACTGCCATAGATGATAGGGGCCCCACATTTTGACCAGTGGAGAGGTAGGACTTCAGCTACCAAACTTGGGATCTCTGTGACCCCAGTTCACCAAGCTACGACCTTCGAAGCTCGACCGTTTTTTTGTTTTGTTTTGTTTTTTATGTTCATGGCAGGTGAGGCTCTGCCATGCTCACAGGTATCAGGTGTTCAGTGTGTGTTGTTTTGGAGAGGTCCCAGAGAGCCGATATCATTTTTGCTGTGGCAAAACCTAACTCTTGCAGTATGTAGGCCCATCTCCAAATAAAGTCCCCTCCAGCATGGGCAAAGCCTGAGGAGCACTTTGTACCCCTGAGCATCTTCATGTGATCTAAATTGACAACTAGGACACCCCTTTTAGCTCCCCCCACTGAAAAATGGACAGTCAGTGGTGAAACTAGGTAGAGTTTATGTTCTCAGCCTTTCCCATATAAAAGTAAAAAAAAAAAAGTTAATGCTATTGCCATAAAAAACCTTTGGGTTTGTGTGAAAGTCCAGCATGAACCAATGAAAAGAAGTTGGGGGACCTTTGTGAACAATGTGAGATAAATAGCCCATACATGCTTCTGATGTAGAAGTCACCCAATCATACAGCACATGAGGTGGGCTACCTCTGTCTTCTGAGGTGGGAGGTTCTATGGCAGAAGATTGTAAGCTCTGGTGGTGAGGAACAATCAAAGGAGATGCTCTCCAGAGAGTTAGAACTGGCTCTGGGATATAGAACAGTCAGAGTAAGGGAGACGTCCTCTCACCCAAGTGCAATAGAGGTGGCAGACCTAAAGAAGAGAAAGTGAACAAAATACCTGAAACCATCTAAGGATGCCAACGACAGAGATGTTGGTACAGTTCAAGGTAGCAAGAGTGCATCCACAGACAGCAACCTCACTCCATGATTACGTATGGGAGCTAGTGCTGAACTTTTCAGTCATTTGTACACACCACAATAACCATCAACTGTTTAAACTTCCCCGAGCCATTCTTTATGAGTTGGTTTGTCAGGCTTTGGGACTAGTCACTAGCACTGTGGAGAAGTTAACCTCCAAGAGCCCACTACACTCTTGCCTCTGAAAAGTAAAAAATCTGGTTATAAATGCCAGTATTCGAAAATGCCCAATAGACTAGGTTGATATTAATTGGCTTTCAACATCGTGAACTCCTTGAGGCCACATCATCTACATATTCTCAAGTAAATTCACCTGTGCATTTGTTCCTTGGTGGTGTCATGCACGGTCCTCTTCTACTTTCCTACCACTGAACAGGGTAGAGGCTGCAGAGGAACACTTAGCAGGCGTGAAGTGGTGCTGCCTGGAACATAATAGCTTCTAAAAACTCTTACCACATTGATGTTCTCACCATATAAAAATATTATTTCTAAACTATATTCTAAATCATCATAGGTGTGTACAGGAGGTGTGTCAGGGTGTGCCCCATGTAGATTCCCCCTTGCTGCCCTGGCCCCTCATTTACCAGTCACTTCCTTTTCTGAATGAGCACAGTGAGTGATTGGTACAGATCACACACACATGTGTTTGAGCTTTGGGGTGCACACCCTAATGCAATAGGCTGCGCACACCAATGTGAATCATATATTCTTGATTTGTTTGAATGGTTAGTGTTGTATTACTGTATTATTAGCATCAATTGTGAAAACCTATTGATGTACACCAAGTAATAATTAATCACATTTAACTGGACTTGTTCTGTAGAGTTGAAGATGTTTCTCCACTCATTCAAGTAGCTTCCTCATCTCTAATGACTGTCAGGATTGTACCCTAGAATTTATACCCACAATGGTAACAGTCACCAATAATCTGATTACCATAGATTATGGCAAGGCAGAATTTGATTGTCCAAGAAGACAGGAAGTGTAAACATTTGTGAGACCACCCTGTTCTAATTACATACTCCAACCACCATGGTGCCATGATGCCATGATGTCTGGGACAGGTGAACAAAAGAGCCCTGCATTTCTTAAAACAATCACTATGCAACCCAACAGTCTCAGATTTGCTTGGCATCAGTCCCTCTGCCCATCACTGAAAACACTGTAGTGGGACATTTCCTCTTATATTCCTCCAACTTTACATAGAGCTTTGCCCCAATAATCCAGGACCATTGAAGGGGCTCTGTCTGATGGAGGGCCTCTCTTACCTGGTTCATCGCTTCGTTATTTTATGGTTCACACAGCTCTGTTCCTAAGTGTCATCTTTGGCTTCAGAATTTACATTATATACCATGTTATGTGAGCAGTGGGGAGCAGAAGAGATTGCACCACTGCAGTGAAAGCCAACCCCTTAAATTGGTAACCAAATGGACAAAGTCAGTTTACGATAATCTCAGTCTGCTGTAACTAGAGACCATGGAGTTGATTTACTAAGGGCAAATCGGTTGTTCACCTGGTAAATAGGATGTTCACTTTTATTAATACACTCTTTGAGTTCTAGTAGGTCAGTCTGTTACTGATAAATGACTGTTTCACATTTCATATAAGACAGCAATGGACAAGTAATAAATATTGTTACTATGGGCATTATATTAAGTGCTCTTCTCTAACCATTTACACGCTGGCCTCACACTTGTATGATTCCTATTGTGTACATAAGGATTAAATACAGATGTTACCCAGAAGCTGACCCTGCTGACCGGGACTTAAGTAGGCAATAAATAGCAGTCAGACAACTACCCATCTGTAGAAATGGATGTTTTGAAATCATACATATTTACAGCTCACACCGATAAGAATATATTATCACTGTGTGAAGGAAGCTCATAGAATCGTCTCTAGGAAAAGTCAGGTTACATAAGAGAATAACAATCTTGATATTAATTAACAGAAAATATAGCAGTATCAAAATGTGCATTTGATTTTTTTTTTTTAATATTTAAAAAAAAATCAAATAAGCAGGGATGATTGTAACAAATAATTTCCCAGCAGCCCATCATAGGTTGGTAATTGTGTAGAATGGGGAAAAGAAGGAAGGCGAGCAGGGCTTCTGATCTAATTGCAGCATACGCAAAGGCTTGTTTATTGCAATCATTTAATTCCTGCTACAGTCCAAAACTTCAAAAGCATTAGACTTTTCTACTGTATAATGGCCTGCAAATCAAAAAATGTATGCTATAAAATGTCACAGCAATATTAGTATGACAAAAATAATAAAACCTATTTCAAAAGAATAAAAATACTTTAGACAAAGAAAAACTGTATTAAACAAAATCATATTAATAAAGAGAAAATAATCTAATTTATTTCCTGCTATGGTCCAAAACTTCAAGAAGCATTACACTTTTCTTCAATAGTTTGAAATGCAAAACAATGTATGCTTTAAAATGTCAAAGCAATACTAGTGTGACATAAAAAAATAAAACCTATTAAAAAAAAAAAAAAAAACTTTATACAAAGAAAAACTGTATTAAACGAAATCATAGAAATAAAGAGAAAATAATCTAATACAATTATTAATAAAATTAGACAAAGAAAAACTGTATTAAACAAAATCATATAAATAAAGAGAAAATAATCTAATTTATTTCCTGCTACGGTCCAAAACTTCAAGAACCATTACACTTTTCTTCAATGGTTTGCAATTCAAAAAAGGTATGCTATAAAACGTCAGAGCAATATTAGTATGACATAAATAATAAAACCTATTTAAAAACAATAAAAATACTTTATACAAAGAAAAACTGTGATGAACAAAATCATAGAAATAAAGAGAAAAGAATTGAATAAAAAAATCAACTAATCATAGTAACATATAAGGATAAATCATTATCTAATTATCATATATACATATTACACATAAATTCAATATCGACCCAAAATGCTCCCTTCTTGTAATTACTGAATATAAATCCTGCACAACCCTGACAGGTAGTTAAAGCGTATCCATAGGCAAAATTGTAATTTTCGTTTTAAAGGATAAGTTCACGTTTTGGAACATGTTACATGTGCGGCCCATGTTTAGGGTGGAGCATGTAACATGTTCCAGCAGCTGCAGCCTCTCCCCCTCCCCAGTGACAGCAGACGGGCATCTTCTGCAGGCGCCCGCTGTCACTGTTTGAAAAAAAGGTGGCTCCACCTGGCCACGTCATTTATTCACAGTCCTCTGGGAATGGGAAACTACAAGTCCCTACAGCCTTTGCAGCTGTCAGTTTGTAGTTTCAATGAACTACCATGGCGCTGCTGACCTGTTTTTTTACATTTTTTTAAAAAGGTTAACTTATCCTTTAAATACAGTAGGATATAGCTCTGTAAGTGTGTGTGTCTGTGTCCCATTAGGGAGATTTCACTTCACTTCCTGGCCTGGAGACACAACAGGAAGTAAAAGGAAATCTCTTCAAAGAGGAATTTGGTGTCACTATTGGAAGATTTCCCATCACCTCCTGTTCAGGTGACACCTTAAAAAATGTTGATATCCTATTACTTTCTGTCCAAGTGACAGCAGTCCCCAAGATAAATGGAAATATTTAATTCTAGCCACTCTGACAGCAATAAAAGAAATCCTGCCAGAAGTTTTAAACATTATCTACTCTATCCACAAAAATAAATAAAAAATCTTCGGATAGAGATTTTAATATAGTGGTAATAGCTCCAGTACCAAGTTCAGAACCCAATGATGTTTATGAATGGTGACAGGTCTTAAGAACTACATTTAATCTCTGTGTCTCCATGCATAGTTTGGTAAGTGTAATAATATAGGTCTTCACTGCATGATTTCTGGGTTTATAATCCTGCAAGGGGTCAATTATCCAAAAATGTTGAGGCAGAAAAAAAAAGAGGTCTTCAAACCTCCATGTACAATTTAAACTTAAAGAAAAAGTGTGGGAATAAAAAAAAAAAGTAAAAACACACATACTTACCTCCAGACTGCAACATCGGTCTGTCCCCGCCAGCTCTAAGCCCAAGAACTGAGTGATCACATGATGGCTGATTGCTCAGTTCTTGCTCTGCTCGGAGATAAGAGCAGTGACTGTCAGTCACCACACTCTGCTCTGTGACACCAGCACTCAATAGAGCACTGGGCAGTGGAGGGGGCAGAAGCAGCTGGCTCAGGCTCTCTGCTGTGAGCTGAGAGGCTGGACCAGCTGCTGATCAGGTATCTGGGCAGATCCGGATATTATTGTCAGGATCCTTCCAGAGCCTGGAGCGGCTTTGTGGTGACTGATTTTGGGTCACTGGAGAGCACAAATGGGTGGACTCCTATGACTCAAAAGAGAAGTATGGCCAAAAAAGCTTTGGTCATACTTCTCTTTTAGCATTTCACCAGGAATAAAAAAAAAATTAACGTTCTACTAATGACCCAAATCACAATAATAAATGAGTGGATAATAAAATCTGCATCTTAAAATGGCGGAGTCATAGCCAACCTTATTCCCATTGAAATGCTGTGGCATGACCTAATTCAGGTAATTAAAACAAGCCAGTTCAAAAATATACATCAATTAAGAGTAATACTTTAATCAAGATAGGATTGGGGAATATTACTTCCTAACTGCTACACGAGTCTGACTAGGAGCTACATAATTCACATGGTTAGGTTTATTGCTAATTTCACTCAGAGCCAACCTTATTCCAACGGAAATGCTGCGGCATAATCTAAAGCAGGTAATTGAAGTAAACCATTTTAAAAGTATATATAAATTAGGAGCAATACTTTAATTAAGATATGGGGCATAATATTGGCTTACTGCAACTCGAGTCTGACCAGGAGCTACAAAATGCACTTCATTAGGATTTTTCTTATTTCATTGGTTACTAAACATACTGTAAGTTTGGAGATATCATACTATATAGGCAGTGGTGTATTTTGGTTTTGTACTAGGCAAGACTAATATCAGGTGCCCCCCCCCCATCTAAATTTGTCCCACCCCAGCCACTGTATACCGTTCTTGTCTCAGGGTCTGATGGGGAAGCTGCAGTTGGTCACAGTGACCCTGAGACATGATTCGTCTAAGTGCCAGACATGAAATTACTGCCCATGATCTGACGTTCACAGTGGTACCTCTCATGTGTGGGACGATCGCTTTTTGCATGCGTGTGGGACCGACAGATGTGTTCGCCTTTGCGTGCGAGCACGTGAGGACAAGGGGCACTTTACTTTTTTTTTTTTAATTATTAATTTAATTTATTTTTACATTGTTGCTTTCATTTTTTTTAATCACTTTTATTGCTGTCACAAGAAATGAAAACATCCTTGTGACAGCAAAAGGCTTGTGACAGGTACTCTTTATGGAGAGATCTGGGGTCTATAGGACACCAAATCCTTCCTCTGCACTTAAAAGCGTTCAAAACACCAAGATCAGTGTGTTTGATTGCTTTAGATTTTTAAAAACTGGTGCCAAAGGTTTCTGAGTAAACCGGAAGTGATGCCATGTCATCGCTTCCGATATACTGTTACAAATGGCTAATCCCAACTTTGCTTAGCTGTCCGGCGGTGGGAGGGGGGATGTCTGGTGGTTGGAGGGGGGGCAGCCATGGAAGGCGGTGGGAGAGGGGGACGTCCGGTGGTGGGAGGGGGGCAGCCACGCAAAGTGGTGGGGGGATGTCCGGTGATGGGTGGGAGGCAGCCACGGAAGGCAGTGGGGGGGACATCCGGTGGTGGGAGGGGGAGGCAGCCACAGAAGGCGGTGGGTGGGGGGATGTCCGTTGGTGGGAGGGGGGACGTCCAGTGGTGGGAGGGGGGCAGCCACGAAAGACGATGGGAGGGGGGACATCCAGTGGTGGGAGGGTGGCAGCCACAGCAGGCGGTGGGTGGGGGGGATGTCCTGTGGTGGGAGGGGGGACATCCAGTGGCAGGAGGGAGGAACGTCCAGTGGTGGGAGGGGGGGCAGCCACAGAAGGCGGTAGGAGGGGGGATGTCTGGTGATGGGAGGGGGGATGTCTGGTGGTGGGAGGGGGCAGCCACAGAAGGTGGTGGGAGGGGGGACGTCCCCTCCCACTGCTTGTAATAGCAATAAAGCGGCTAGTAAGCCGTTCGGATTGCTATTGCAAGAGAGCCGACCGCCTGCTCTAAAAACGATACAAGGGTGAGGCATGCAGCTGCAGGCATCATCTCGGTACAACCACCGAAAGACGGGAAGTGGTTCTTTGCCACCTCGCCACCCCCTCCCCTCAAAAATGTAGCCCAAGGCAAATGCCTTGTTTGCCTCGCTGTAGATACGCTCTGTATATAGGATGTCTACTATTTTATCCTTAAATATATCTACTCATAAGGTTTGTGCTACATTAATATTACCTACTTCCTAAATTCCGATACTCAATAAATCTCTAGATAGATAGATACTATAGAAACACTCTATTTCAAAGTTATTTATGTGTTTCAAATATTTCATAATGTTTATTTTTACATTTAGCTCAAAAAAAACCCAAACAATTTGTTACTTTAGCAGATTTGTCTTTCCAACTGAAAGCTAAATGGATCCATTCAATAATAGAAGAACACCTATTTTGTGATTGTTACAAGTAGATATGTTTATAGTTTAAACAACTAAAAAGCAAATTTCTTTTATAACATTGGTTGAGTGTGTACTCGTTATTCCATGTATATCCAGGTAGAGTTTTATACTATGTGTTCTTGAAAGCTCTGGCATATAAAAATCCCCAAAAGAAAAAAAAAAGTGCCTTCTCTTCTTCCTGAAATATCAGGTTTCATATAAAACTCATCAAGTGAGCCGAGTATTAGCCTTGATCAATGGCAGGAAACCAAGGGATCAAATGGTAATAAATCAGAAACAGATTTGTCCACTTGTGTGTAGATATATCACTAAATAGAAAAATAGGGCAAATTATTTCACATGTTTTAGATGAACCGGGATTTGGAGGAAAACATTTAATGCTGAGTCCTCCTGCCACCTTAAAGGAACATTGTTATCTAAATAATATACATAAATCAGGTGTATTGCATTGGAAGCATTAAAGCTGTACTTTGTATCTGCTTGTCTATACTAAATAAAACCTTTACTCTCTAATGTATTAATCCTGAAAAAGTAGAACTCGATATATACTTGAGATTTTTACGTAAATATATGTTTTATATACTTGATGTTTGTCATCGAATATATTATCATTTAAATATATGTTATATATTATAACATATATTTGTCATGTAATATATTAGAACTTGTACACAGTCATAGGTGTGCGCGGGGGGGGGGTCTCTGTCCTCAGCCTCTTTCTCCTTTTGTAAAAGTGAGACATCAGTGGTCTGTTTAGTCCCCTGATATTTCAGAAGAGCCCCCAGTGGGGCTCCTAAATAAATTGTAAATAAAAAATACTGTAAACATTTTTTTTTTTTTAAATTAAAAAACTACTGACACTGCTCATTGCCTGACTGACACCAGTCTCTGCCCTACTGACATCGTCCATGTTTTAGCGCATTTTAAAATGTGTGTTTACATTTCTAAGTGTGTGTGTGTGTATATATATATATATATATATATATATATATTTATATATATACACACACACACACACGTGTCTTTGAGCTTTGGGGTGCACACCCTAATGTAATGCAGTAGTCTGCACACACCAATGTACATAGTATCTTGTTTGTGTGACAGATCTTTACCATGATTATATCTTCCTGATGAAGCTTAACGATGAAACCCGTTAAAGAATTGTCTACCATTGTCACTTCATGTTTGCTTATTAATGGTTATTGTGAACCTATTATCATAATGACATATACATGCCAAGTAACAGATATAATCTAGAACAGGGGTCTCTAAACTTTTCCAACAAAGGGACAGTTTACTGTTTTTCAGACTTTAGGGGGGCCAGAGTGGCCAGTGTGAGAAAAAAAATTACATAGTGCCTTTAGTCAGTAGAAGGAATAAATTGTGCCCCCATCAGTGGTGTTGGTTGGAGGAATAGTGTCCCATCATTGGTATCAGTGGGAAGAATAGTGACCCATCATTAGTATTAGTTAGAGGAATAGTGTCCCATCATTGGTATTAGTTAGAGGAATAGTGCCCCATCATTGGTATTAGTTAGAGGAATAGTGCCCCATCATTGGTATTAGTTAGAGGAATAGTGCCCCATCATTGGTATTAGTTAGAGGAATAGTGTCCCATCATTAGTATTAGTTAGAGGAATAGTGTCCCATCATTGGTATTAGTTAGAGGAATAGTGCCCCATCATTGGTATTAGTTAGAGGAATAGTGCCCCATCATTGGTATTAGTTAGACATATAGTGCCTCATCATTAGTATTAGTTGGAAGAATAGTGCCCCATCATTGGTATTAGTTAGAGGAATAGTGTCCCATCATTGGAATTAGTTAGAGGAATAGTGCCCCATCATTGGTATTAGTTAGACGAATAGTGTCCCATCATTGGTATTAGTTAGACATATAGTGCCTCATCATTAGTATTAGTTGGAAGAATAGTGTCCCATCATTGGTATTAGTTGGAAGAATAGTGCCCCATCATTGGTAGTTAGAGGAACAGTGCCCCATCATTGGTATTAGTTGGAAGAATAGTGTCCCATTATTGGTATTAGTTGAAGGAATAGTGCCCCATCATTGGTGTCAATGGAAGGAAAAATGCCCCATTGTTGGTGTCAGCGAGAGGAATGGTTCCCCAATATTGGTGTCAATGGAAGGAATGGTGCCTCCTGACTGATGTCAGTGAGAGGAATATGGGCCCCGAGGGCCAGAAAAAGGCTAGCAATGGGTCGCAGTTTGGAGACCACTGATCTAGAAGATGATATCATCAGGTAAAGATATGTCTATAACCACAATTGTATATGGAAATACATTTTTTTTTTTTACCTTATGGTACCCTTTAATAAAAATATGCCAGGATGACTGCATGGGAGTGACCACAGTCCATATTCCCATCGCACACGTTCCTGGAATGGCTCTTAAGGTACTGGGTGCTGTAGCGACCTCCAGCTGGATACTGGAACCTGTACATGATCACATGCCTGACGAAGGGGTCCTGCGTGGCTCTGAAATGTTACACTACACTGTTTTGTGATGTGATCTTTCTTGAATAAAAAAAAATGCTTGGACGAAATTGATGATTCTTGGGGTGCTGGTGAATTTCTACATATTGCGTTGGAGTGACATCATCCTGTGCCAGCGAACAGGCACCAAGAAGAACCGAGGGAGAAGATGCCTTATCAGTGAGGGACTTTGCAGGTTTCGGACCATTGGAGCAGAGCTGAGTATTTGTGCCTTTTGTTCAGCTTTACATGTCCGGGCAAACCTGTAAGAGTTTTAGATTTACCCACTTATTTAGATATAGAAGCACAGTAGAGTGACAGCAAAAAAAGGACCAAGTGGCCCATTGAGTCTTCCCCTTATTTATTTTTTGGTTGAGTATAGTTCTTTGTTTGTCTCAAGCATGTTTAAATCCACTTACTGATAACTGACTCACTACCGGTGTTGGAAGTCTATTCCAAGCATCAACTATTCTTTTGGTAAATACAGTGGGTACTATGACAATCACCAAGATCTGGTCAATTGATGATGAATCCATAGTGCCTAGACTTATTATCAATGAATGATGGGCTTTACCCCAATGGACTTTCAATACACTCTTCCTTTTCCTGTTGCAAAGTGTAACCTCCAACACAAACCAAATTCAGGTAAATGTCAAATTAAAATGGGGGGGGGGGGGGGGGTCTGCTTACATCTTTTAAAAGTACACATGCACAGTTATCCTTATTTCAAACTGAATATTTAGATATTTAGATTCTTGCATAAGCCCAGAATGGATTAGTTGTTTAAGCCTAGTATAAGCCCTGGGTGTCCTGAACGCAGAAAGGCTTTTGACATCACATATCACATGACCAACGGGGCATTATATTTGTTGGAAATATGTTGCCAAAACAGTTTATTTTTTTGTAATTTCTAAATGCCAAACTGAATCAGCAGAGTGGAATATATGGAACCAAGCTATATACACAAAACATTAAGATTTTTTTAAATGTTGCTTACATTAGTTATGGTAGTTAATTACAAAATTAATTAGTGCAATATTAATGCATTATGAAAGTATTTATTCATTTAAATAATTAATTTAAAAACATAGCATTATTATTTTTTAAACATTATTTTTAATGAAAGTGGTAAGAGGACTACCTTTATGGTTACGATTATATTTTGTACCTTCAAAGTTTAAGTGTACAGCCAGCAAAAACTTTTTTTTCTTAGCTTTGGATTGAGTGGGAAAGAGTTAGAACCCATGTCAGGTCATCTGAGACTCCATTACCGAGACTTAAAGCCCATACACATGATCTGACTTTCCGACAGGAAATGTTCGATGTCAGGCTGTTGGCGGAAAATCCAACTGCTCCATCGGACAATAGTTGTTGGATTTTCCACCAACACATGTTGGATGGCAGGTTTTCAAATTTTCCGCCAACAAATGTGTGTTGTCGGATTTTCCGATCGTGTGTACACAAGTCCGTCAGGCAAAATTCCAAAGTACAAACACGCATGCTCGGAAGCAAGGACGAGCTATAAGCGGTCAGTCTTGTAAACTAGCGTTCGTAATGGAGAATTACCATTTGTGATGCGGCAAATTATGAAATCTCCAAATGCAGCGCACAATTCTCTTCTCCTTTAATGGGATAATAATGAAGCTGCTTTGCTGGTGATACTGATGGAGTTATTGCAAACAAATTTTCAAAGGCTTTTTTTCTAGTGATATCAAGAATAATATTATTATGCTTTTTTTTTTTTTTTATTTGGGCAAGTTACCACAACACTATTATCCTGTAGTTTTTAAGATCAAAGGTACAACTATATTGGTGTCCCTTGTCAATTTTACATTGTATTTTTTAAAATGTAACTGTCTACTCCCAAACTGTCATTTGAAGTAAAACACATAGCCAAGTATTATTCGACACAATTTTTTTATTGTGAATTAAAAAAGAAAAATTAGAAATGAGACATGTTATCTGCCAATAGAACTTAACCAAAAAGTACATTCTATGCATCCAAAAATATATAAAATATACCAAATGAAATCATTATTCAACCAAAAAAATAATGTCAAAGCAATAACTACAAGGCCAATAATAAATAACACGTTATCTCCTCCGATTCCTCAACATGGCTGGTTGACGAACGACCGCTCAGAAACTAACTGAAAAGAACAAAATGAAAAGCGCAAAATGAAAAGTGCGAAATTAAAAGTGCAAAATGAAAAGTGCGAACTGAAAAGCGCAAATCAACACTCACTAACCTTCTACTAACTCAAAATTAGCAGAAGGAGCCCAAATGACCTGAAAAACAACGTAGTACGTCTAGTACGTCACTACGTTCGTAGTTGTTGGCCAACAATTGTGTAGCCATGTCTATGCAAGACAAGTTTGGGCTAACACCCTTTGGACAAAATTCCACGCTCTTTGTTGTTGGTAAGTCCGATCGTGTGGCATTATCCCCACTTCCTATTCTGCTGACCATGTTTTACCAGACAGGAGGTGAGGGGGGGCTCTCTAACAGTGAAAAAGGACAACAACAAAAAAAGTACTTTTCTTTAGAAGAGTAGGGGATAGCTATAACCCTTGTCAGATGTTTATTTCTGTTTGTGCCCTTGTTACAGATTTTCCATCGCTTCCTGTCTGGCGAAACCATTGTCAACAGAGTTCCGGATAGCAGTATAAAGCCAACGGGGGCTCAAGTCCTTCCTCCCTCTATCCAAAATTAGAAATACAGTTTTTTTTCTTATATACTAATAAAATACTTTAATAATATACTAATAATATATTTTTAACTTTAATTGATTTTACAAAAGCTCTTTCCCAGATATACAGTATAATTGTCAACCAACAGTAGCACATTATTTTATATACACTTTTAAATTTTTTTACATTTTTAATAACAGGTACACTTTAGGTGTTACCTATCAATGGTGCAGAATACAATAACGACAATTTTTATCTATCAGCATCTCTACAATGCGAATCCTACACAACAAACATCCGTGCAGTGTGGTCTTTGCATTAACTTAAAACTTTTTTGGCTTCTGTAAAAATAGCCCTTGAAATTAAATTAGAAAATGCTGTTAGGCCAATGGGGCAGAATTTCTCTTCCTTCCTATTTTCTCATTCCACAATCTATCACCTAATTAGGACCAGTGAGGGATCATCTTCAATGGATTAACCTTCGCTAAATTGTTCGCATTCAACATATGCCCTTTTGATTAACTTGAGCCTGGACGGCTGCCTGCGGTCCACCCACCATGTAACTCTACACGCTTAATTAATTTCAGATGAAGAGCAAATAGAATACACTGAGTGCTCCAATTAATAAACATATACAGTCTAGGAGATTTAAGGTTAAATAGTAGTTTAATTCTCATTTGATTGCCGCTAAAGAATGACTGCCAAAAAGGTATAATGTTTGGGGCTTTGCAATATTTAAAGTAAAAGTCATTGCAAAAGAAACATAATGATCTATTACATTAGTAGCACTCTAGGGACAGTAATAAAAAAAAATTCCCACATAAAATATACAAGAATGAAAATAAAAATAAAAATGAGCCGCAAACAGTTTCTATATTTCTGCGCTTTTAAGAAATAAAAAAAGGAATGTATCGGATCACTTGTTTTAAAAAGTCATTATGAAATGTAAAACACAATTTATCTTGTGTAATAAAGCTATTTATCACAATATACTACAGTATATGTGCATAAATGATCTGGTGAGTTTCCATAATTGGAGATTTTGCTACTTTGTAAACTTTGACATTATAAGCTAGTTCAGGTCCAGAATAAGCAAAAAGAATAATGCTTTTAGAACAATCTATTTATTAATCGACCTATATTATGCTTTTTCTGCCTTTTCAGTTATATATCTGACTGCTGTTGGATTGTGGAAGATCTCGGATCTTTGAAACCCTGTACATGTTTCTTCCCTTAACAAAATCTCCAATTTGATTCAGTTTTTAAAAATCAACTTTTTATTGCTTTTAAACACCAAAGACATATAAAAATATACTGGAAAAAAATATTTTTGTAGCATTTTGTAGCATTTTTTCATTACATCTTTCCTTTACTAGCATCCTTAAAGTGTCACTAAACCCAGGACCCTGCATTCACTATATCTGGTCTCCCACACTACACAGAACATGAAAATGCAATTATTTTAGTAAATATAAACTGCTAAATACCTTTTCCCATCAGCAGTATATAGCAGTCTTGTGCCTTCTATCAGTGTTGGGTTAAAGCTTGTAGGAGGAGTTTTTTTTTTCATCTGACTGTCCTATGAGGCTGCAGTCTGGACAGTGCTGATTGGTTCATCAAATGCCCCCCCCCCCCGCAAAAAAAAACAAACTCTAGCACAATTCGCACTAAAATGATCACGTGCAGAGAGGAACAGATCAATGAGCTACCACGGCGTTCCACAGTGTTGTGGTAGTTCATTGAGAACTTCAAGCCGACATCCACAAAGGATGCTGGTGCTTGTAGTCCATTCACACACAGAGCTGTGTGAGTGAGTGACGCGGCGGCGTTGGCAGAGCCCCGCAGGGCTGAAGCTAGTACGGAACTTTTTCCCGTACTGCTGCCACAGCGAAAGAGGGCAGCGGGCAGCAGCTGCAGCATTGGGAACATGTTCCACCCTAAAAATGGGTGGAACATGTAACATGTTCCCAAAGGTGAACTTATCCTTTAAGAAAGGGATGAGCGTCCCTAACAAATTGAATAATACACTTGTTATGACAATGGAATTTTAATCCAGAGTGGCTATTGTTCTACAGGAGGCATTCATACAGTAAATACAACACAAAACAGCAGGTAGGCTGCAGTTCTAAGCAACTTTTCATAATTTTTCAACATTTGTACTGAAATTCAATGGTTAATAAAAGTCAACATCCAGTCCAGTATCCTTCTTCAGATTCCCGTTTACTAATATATGGTACCTAACTCACAAAGTTATACACAAAGCATTGCATTATTGTATTTCTAGGAGAATATTTTGGGAAGTTCTTAATATAAACCAAGTTTGTTTTTTTTTAATGGTAATGCCCATAAAGACATTTCTCCTGTTGGATCCTCGGAGGTGAATTTACCAAAGGCAAAGCAATTTTCACTCTGCAAGGAAATGTTCCCTTATGGCCTGTACACACAATCCAAATATCATACGACAGATCTTACGACCTTTTTCGCTTAATAGTCGCAAGTAGATATTCAATAGGTAAATAAAGTCACGAAAATTCTCGTACGACAGGAAAAAAATCAGAAGTGATGTCATGTGTTGTAGTGTTGTAATGTATTTGTATTGTATTTTCGGATGACAACTATACTGACTAAACAAAAATTGTACGATCTGAAATCGTACGAGGAAAATTTTCATGCATGTCCGATCGAATAATATCGGATGAACTGTCGTGATTGGCTGTCGAAAGTAGTGTACACACGTACGATTCTTCCTCGGACGACAGTTTTCGTACGATATTCGGATCGTGTGTACGGGCCATTAGATTGATGAAATAAGGGAAGCTCTGACTTCCTCCATCCAATCATGTGCAAGAAAAAAGAATGTTGTTTCTATTAGGGTTGCACCGATAGCGATAAAAGTATCGGTATCAATGCCGATACCGAGTGTTTTCAGGAGTACTTGTACTTGTGCAAATGCTTCCGATGCTTAATCTGATACCTGGACACTCAGGGATGATCGGTGTGGTGGCGGGGGAAGTTATAATCACAGATCTCCCTGTGTGGCTTTCAATAAAGCAGCTAACAGCCGCTTCTCCTCCTCTCCCCTCTGCGGCTTTCAGCTGCTTTATTGAAAGCCACACAGTGAGATCGGTGACCAAAACTTCCCCTGCCACCACACCATTTATTTCTGAGTGTCCCCTGTATCCTACTCCGGCTCCCCTCTGTGCCCTCCTCTGTGCTCCTCCGGTCCCCCCGTCCTCCTCCGGTCCCCTTGTGTGTGCTCTTCTGTGCTCCTCCATGGGCTCCTCTGGTCCCCCCTGTCCTCCTCCGGCTCCCCTCTGTGTCCTCCTCTGTGCTCCACCATGGGCTCCTCCGGTCCCCCCTGTCCTCCTCCAGTCCCCTTCTGTGTGCTCCTCCGGTACCCTGTCCTCCTCCAGTTCCCCCATCCTCCTCCACTCCCCCTCCGTGTGCTCCTCCGGTTCCCCCCATCCTCCTCCGGTCCCCCTCCGTCTACTCCTCTGGTCCCCCTCCCCCCATCCTCCTCTGGACCCCCTCCGTGTTCTCCTCCGGTCCCCTCTGTCCTCCTTCGGTCCCCCGTCCTCCTCCAGTCCCCTTCTGTGTTCTCCTCCGGTTCCCACCGTCCCCCTCTGGTCCCCCCGTCCTCCTCTGGTCCCCCTCCGTGTGCTCCTCCGGTCCCCCCCGTCCTCCTCCTGTCCCCCTTTGTCTGCTCCTTCGGTCCCCCCGTCCTCCTCCCCTGGTCCCCCTCTGTGTGCTCCTCTGGTCCCCCCGTCCTCCTCCACTCCCCCTTCGTGTGCTCCTCCAGTCCCCCTCGTCCTCCTCCAGTTCCCCTCCGTGTGCTCCTCTTGCCCCCCCATGGTCCTCCTCAGCCTCCCCGTCCCAGATCTTTCAGGATGGAGAGCGGAGGAAGGTCCCGGTAAATATGTAATTGATTACTGACTGTCCATTCATAACTGGGCACCGTAAACTGTGTTTATGAATGGAGAGTGAAGCCGCTGTCTCCTGTCCATTCATCTCCAATGCAGCTGAGGCTGCTGAGAAAGGGACTGGGGAATCTCTATCCTCAGTCCCTTTCCATGTCTCAAAGGGGAGATGTCAGGGGTCTGTTTAGATCAAAGCCCCCCTACCCCCCAACAGGGCTGAATAAAAAAAAAAGGAAATATTGTAATAAATATATATTTTAATGTAAAATTGTAAAAAAAAAAAAAAAAAAAACACTGACACTGACTGTCCACTCCCACCCCCCCCCCCCAAAAAAACATTGTAATATATATATATGTATTGTAAAAAATTACAATACACAATACAATTACAACGCCTCATCAGTGCCCATCAGTGCTGCATATTGGTGCCACTGTCACATGACATTAAGAAAAAGTATCGGTATCGGCGAGTACTTGAAAAAAAGTATCGGTACTTGTGCTCGGTCTTAAAAAAGTGGTATCGGTGCAACCCTAGTTTCTATGTACTTTCCTTGCACATGATTGGGTATTGTTTGCAAAATGAATTTTCACTGCATTCACTAAGTGAATATTTCCCATCAAAGTGAACATTTTTTTGCACAGTAAACATCATATTTGCATTTAGTAAATCATCCATTGACCACTGCTGGGTTGAAAGCCTACCTCCCCCCAGGCCTCAAGACAGCTGCAGATCCCATAACCTATTACATTGCGTCCCAGCTACCATAGTGCCTCCATCCTCCCATTATTACCCTCAGTGTCCCTCAACCCCCCACACTGCCCCCAGGCCTCTGAAAGCCTCAGTCCCCACAATGCCCCCCTACCTCTCACAGTGCCACCCAACCTCCCACAGTGCCTTTCAAGCTCCTATGGTGCCCCCCAGCCTGTTGCATGCCCTACCTTCAACAGTGTCCCAGATTGCCCCCCAACCTCCCACAGTACCCTCCAAAATTTGCAGTGCCCGCCTATCTCCAACAGTGTCCCTGCAAAGCTTCCAGCCTTCTGAAGAGACCACAACCCCCTCCATAGACTGCATTCCCCATAGTTGCCCCAGTTCCCTCAAAAAAACTAAGCCTCTACAGGCCCACCAAGTTTGCTGCAGTGTCCCCTAACCCCTCTGGAACCCCCATCTCCCAGTGACAACCAGCTCCATCCAGAGCCTTCTAGCATTCAAGGCACATTTTGCATTCCTATAACTGTGGGAGTATATACTTTTATTTTTTTTACTGTTGGGGCACGGCAGGTTTTGGAAGGATATACTGGGTCATGCCAGTGACATTTGATTGCGGCGATATGTGGGCCAGGAGAGTCTGAATAGTGAGGAAGGGATGGTGCCATTTGATGAATCAATGCTTGCATCCATTCTTTTATCATAGCACTTGGTGTGTTTATTTATGTGAGTGTATTTTATCTTTGGCTTTTTTATTACATTTTTATATACAGAGAGAATTATTAGTCCCATTCGGTTTTGCTTGTTATTTGACCATGGATACGGTGCCAGAAATGAAAGCAAGGAAGCAAGGGGTCTGTCCGGGAGCAGCTGACATTATAGCCCAAGAAGAAACAAAAAATTGCTATTTGACCTTGATTTATTATTGGGGTCAATAATGTAAGGTGAGCATTTACTATCTACATGAGGTGGAAGCATGACAGCACGAGTGGCATTTGATGTATTGGATGATATTTGAATTTATCACGACACGTTGGTGGTAGGACGCACTACGTCTTAAGGACTTTATATTATGTTTGGACTTATTTGCATGAGTGTTTATATACAGTTGCGCTCAGTGGCAGCTGGTGAAAATTCTTTTTCTGGGGCGCGGCAAACAGTTGGTATATAGGGGGTGGACTGGAGAGAGGGGGTGGCGCCCGAGCGCCCCTAATGAACGGGCCGCCACTGGTTGCGCTACATAACTGTTTATTATTATTGGTCTTACCAAGGGTGAGAACCACTGATGTAAAATACAGAGTGGGAGCAAGGAAATTTATACTTTGTAAGGGAATTTTCTCTTAGGTTAGTGAATAAGGTGAAGTTCTGCTGACTTCCATTATTCAGTCATGTGCAAACCAACATACTGGGGATGATTTACTAAAGGCAAATAGATTGTTCACTCTGCAAGGGAATAATCCCTAGAGGTGAAGTTCTGTGGACTTCCATCATCCAATCATGTGCAAGCAAAAATTAATTTTTTTTTACTTTCCTGGTTTGTGATCGGGTATTCTTTGCAAAGTAAAAGTTTACCACAATCACTAAGCTCTGGAGAAAATTCTCTTCCACAGGGCAACTTCCCTTGCAAATTGAACAGCCATTATGTCTTTAGTAAATCAACCCCAACTGGTTCATAGAAGCAGTATCCTTCTTTATATAACACCAAGGTCTATGAAAATTCAGGAATAACATTTTAAACAATCAGTATAATTAAAAAGCAATAAATAAGTATGTTAAGAAAACTGTTATCTACCTTGTTATACACTTTTGGTGACAAATTTGTTTTATAAAGTTTTGGGTCTGCGGAGAGAAATAAACCCCGTGGCAGTCAATTTCTTCTGTTTTTTGTGTTCCACAACATAAAAGCCCATTTCTGAAATACAGCTAAATCAAACACTGAATCATTATTCATTATTTACCTTTAATAGGGAAGTCAGAAACAACAAGCGCACCGACTTCCTATTTACAAAGCATACCTAGACATATTTTTATCTATCTATCTATATATATATATATATATATATATATATATATATATATATATATATATATATATAATCTTTCTAGTTGTTTTTATGGGCAGTTTCTATTGCTTTGAAAAGATGGCAATTTGAAGCTGATGTGCCTTGATATACTACGCAGAACTCTTTGTTAGGAAAGACAATGGGGGGGATTTACAAAAATTGGTGCACTCAGAATCTGATGGAGCTGTGCATGGTAGCCAATCAGCTTCTAACCTCAAGGTATAACCATGTTCAGTTATACTTTGGAAATAAAACCTGGAGGCTGATTGGTTTCTTTGCAGAAGTGACCCTGATTTTGCACTATCCAGCTTTAGTAAATCAGCCCCAATGTTCATATCTAATTTTCAACTGATAATGAGATCTGCCAGCACAGTACAGACAAGGTTAATTATGGTAAATATAACTGCAGCCCCCTCCTTAACATTACATAGAAGGGGGAAACTTGATAGGATTTTTAAATAAGTAAAAAGCACTTTAACCACTTGCCGACTGATGCATGCCGATATACGTCGGCACAATGGCCCCCTTTAATTGGCGGGGCTAGTGGGCGTGCGTGAGCCCACCACGTACAGCGTGACCGCGCCCGCGGGTCCCGCAGACTCTATGTCCGGTGGGTGCCCGCGATCGTGTCACGGAGAGGAAGAACGGGCAGATGTAAACAAGGCATTTCCTCGTTCTGCCTAGTGACATGACAGAGATCTGCTGCTCCCTGTCATCTGGAGCAGTGATCTCTGTCATGTCAGTGGTAGCCCATCCCCCCCACAGTTAGAATCACTCCCTAGGACACACTTAACCCCTTGATCGCCCGCTAGTGTTTAACCTCTTCCCTGCCAGTGTAATTTACACAGTAATCAGTGCATTCTTATAGCACTGGTCGCTGTAAAAATGACAATTGGTCAAAACTGTCCAATGTGTCCACCATAATTTCGCAGTCACGATAAAAATCGCAGATCGCCGCCATTACTAATGAAAAAAAAATAATAATAAAAATGCCATAAATCTTTCCCCTATTTTGTAGACGCTATAACTTTTGTGCAAACCAATAAAGTAAAAAAATAGCTTTTTTCTTTAAATTGTCGCTATTTTTTTGTTTATAGCGCAAAAATTAAAAACTGCAGAGGTGATCAAAAACCACCAAAAGAAAGCTCTATTTGTGGGAAAAAAAGGACGTCAATTTTGTTTTGGTGTAACGTCGCACGACTGCGCAATTGTCAGTTAAAGCGACGCAGTGCCGAATCGCAAAAAGTGCTCTGGTCAGGAAGGGGGTAAAATCTTCCGGGGCTGAAGCGGTTAAACAACAAGCCACATCTCATGAATAGTATGCGCTTCTGAGGATCCAAACTACTTTACAATAGCCCTGGTTCACATTGATGCTGCTTTGAAATCGCGCTAATTCGCTTGAAGTAGCGCAATTTCAAAGTAGCAAGGTCAGCGCGCTTTCAGGTGCTACTTTTTTTTTTAATCAGAAAAAAATAATTTTATTGTTGATGCAACTAGGTAAACACATACACAGATATTTGGGTTACATAGATCTCTTTCAGGTGCTACTTGATAGACATCTGTGGTGGCTTCATGCCCAGGTGTCTATTGAAGTCACACTTGAAATCTGCAAAAGTAGTACAGAAACTACTTTTGAAAATCGGTGCGGCGCTGCAAAATCGGTGTTGCACTGATTGGAACAGCGCCATTGCCTCCAATAGGCTCCAATGTGAACCCAGGCTTAAGCTTATTACTTCAAGATCATTCAGATAGCTTCAAATAAGCCTCCCCTTCATTTATCCCAAAAAAAAAAACATGCAATAAGGAAGATCTCAAATACAAATCAGTTTTCTCAAAGATTTGAAGCTAAGCTCCAGGCAACCAATTAAATACAAAGATTAAATGAAGATTTGGGAGCTGTTTCACCTGCCAATAGGATTTGTATATCTGTCCATCCAGTCCTGAAATGTACGTAACTCTTCAAAACAGTAAGACTGGCCTGGCTTTGGAGGAGACATAATCAACCTCTGCTGCAGTTTCACTTTCACTTCCAGGTTTCCTTCCCATCCCCACCCTGTAACTGGAGAAGAGAAAGCAGACAGATAAGCTCATCCTCGCTCTCTCCTCCTACCATGCTACTTGTTAGCACACGATTACTGCAACATAACTGATTGGCTCCTTGTGCTGCTTGTTCTCTCTCTTCTCTGAGCTCTGCTGTACAGGGACCACACAAGATACCACATCCAATTCAGGTACACAGACTGCTTACACTAAAGACATACTTAAAGTGGGATTCTGGGCTTAACTCTAACTACTTTTAAAACTGACCCCACCCCTTCCTAACACCTATACTTACTGACCTGTGTAAGAAATATGTATATACTTACCAGGGACGTGCCATGAGCATAAAAATACAAAAATACTATCCACTTCAAAGGTCATAGTTTGGCAACCAGGGGTCACAGAGACCCTAAACGCTGAAGTCCTACCCCACCACTGGTCAAAATTTTGGGCTTAATGGACAGCTTGGAGTCTTGGACCAATGGTAAAGTACCATTGGTCCCAGCTCTCCAATAAAAATGCTGCAGTGGAGGCACGCCTCTCACTGCAGTGACATAGAAGGGGGCGTGTCTAAACGACAAATGCTTTGCTCCAGCCAGCCGTCTTAAATAGAAGGAATTAACATGTGTTTATGTGTATAAGATTTACCCACAATCCCATGTTTTTCTCACACAGTTTAGAGGAAGAATGAGAATCTGCTGCTGCTATATGTTATAAGATAATAATTTATTATTTATCTATTTACTGTGAAATTACTGGTTGGAAGTTATAACTTCAAACTTCAGTAATTTGTCCGTTAAGCCACCTGCTTGAGTCCAGTTTTTAAAAATATAGTAAATTACCTTAAAAACAATATATAATAATTATTTGTATATTACTAACTTATGGTAATTAACCCCTTGCCACCCAGGCCAGTTCTGACACTTCTCTCCTACATGTAAAAATCTTAATATTTTTTTGCCAGAAAATTACTCAGAACCCCTAAACATTATATATATTGTTTTAGCAGACAACCCAGGGAATAAAATGGTGGTCATTGCATCTTTTTATGTTACACGGTATTTGCACAGCATATTTTTAAACGCGTTTTTTTTGGAAAGAAACTGTTGCATAAATAAAAAATAAAAAAAACAAAAAACAAAAACAAAAAAAAACACTAAAGTTAGCACAATTTTTTTTGTATAATGTGAAAGATGATGTTACGCCAAGTAAGTAGATACCTAATATGTCACGCTTTAAAATTGCACACACTTGGAATGGCGCCAAACTTTAGTACTTAAAAATCTCCATAGGCGACACGTTAAAATTTTTTACAGGTTACATATTTAGAGTTACAGAGGAGGTCTAGTGCTAGAATTATTGCTCTCTCTCTCTAACGTTTGCAGTGTATGTAACCTGTATGTATCTGGCTCTGATACTAGCCAGTGCCTCACCAGCCACTGACCTCACCGCACGTCCCTGATACTTACCTATTTTCAGGCCACTCTGGTCACATGATCCTCTGTGTCAGCCAGCAGCGCTGCAGGGGTGAGGAGAGAGCATTACGACAAGGACTAGTAAAGCTTGAAATGTCAACCCCTAGGCTTCAATGGCCCATCTGTTGTCTGTGCTCACTCCTCTCCCCTGCAGCTGGCTGACACGGCAGCCCGATCATGTGACCAGACCGGAGAGGGCTAAAAATAGGTAAGAGGCGAGTGGGGACAGTTTTAAGAAAAGTTAGGGTTAAGTCCAGAATTCCACTTTAAGAATGCATTGATTATTACAGACTGGGAACCCATACAAAGACTAGGGGTGCTGCTCCAGGCTCCTGTCAATCCTCATCCACTAACAACCGCTGGGAGTGCAGCCAGGGAAAGAGCTTGTCTTAGCTTGATAGATACAGGCAAAGGAAAAAGCGTGCTCCAGAGTGCCGCACATCTCACAAAACCCAGTGTGAATGGTAAGAGCAGCTTCAAGCAGCCTCAACCCAGACTCCATCCAGGCCACACACCCCAACGCATTTCACCCCACCCAGGGGGCTTAGTGATGGAGGTTGTAGCCTGGACAGAGTCTGGGTTGAGGCTGCTTGAAGCTGCTCTTAACATTCACACAGTGTTTTGTGAGATGTGCGGCAATCTGCACCACCCTTTTTCCTTTCCTGATTAATGAAGAGTTGCATTCATTTGTGTATTTTATTTCTGTCTGGAGTTCAGCTTCAATCTTTGCTTCACATTACACGAAAAGTGTGTGACCAATTGTATCCGAATGCTTTGGAAATCATATGCTTCATCTAAATTTGTTATAAAAGCACTATAAATTTTAATTATAAATTGTCTGTAGAACCATCAAGAGATGCAAAAAGAAAATCTATACCAACTAATGTACATCATCATCCTACGACTATGAATGGCCTATCATTGTGCTGCCTGTTATCCACGTAACAATCTTACAAAGAGAGTTAGCAAATGTTTGTTATTATAAGCTGAATATGTGTTGGCTAATTTATTTATTTTTTTGGTACGCTGGTTGGAGGGTATATTTAAGCTTTGTTTTGAGATTATAGGATATCCAAAGAAACAAAAAAAAGGGGGAAAAAAAGGACCACTAGGTGGGACTTTCAAGGTAGATTCAACCACAATGTTTACAAAAAGTCATATTTTATTGTACAGTACAATAAAATATGACTTTTTATAAACATTGTGGCCCAATCTGCCTTTAAAGTCCGACCTAGTGGTCCTTTTTTCCCCATTTTTTGGTTTCAAGTTATATTTATGAATGTGGAAATGGAGTGAGCTTAATAGTCATATCAGGATATCCAAAGACTAATGGGTATGGCCTATTTTATTAGGAAGGCTTAAGGTGACCCCGTAGCTTTAGCAAATATAGCAAAATACACACACTTGTCCCTGTTCTGTGTCTCCTGCTCACGATCGCTCGTGGCCGGCTGTCATCTCAGCCGTCGGCCATGAGCACCGGCACCCCTGCTGTGCAGCGGGCGCGGGCGTGCTCGCTATGCCGACCCCGCGAGTCGACGTATAAGGCCCCTTTCACACGATCGGACCGTTCAGGTCCGCCTGTCAGTTTTGACGGCGGACCTGAACGGGTGCTCCATGTTAGTCTATGGAGCGTCGGATGTCAGCGGAGACATGTCCGCTGACATCCGACCCCGTCCGATCCGCTAAAAGCAGACGGATGGCCCTACGTCCAGGTCCGTCGCTGGCGGATCGGATCGGGTGAGATCTGATGAAAACGGACATGCTGTCCATTTTCATCCGATCCCTCCATAGGCAGCAGCGGCGCCTGACAAGCCCCTCCCCGCTCAGTAAGCAGAGAGGGACCTGTCATCCGCTGGCTCAGCGGAGATCAACGGACAGATCTCCCGCTGAGCCGGCGGACCGAGGCGGGCTCTGTAGAAACGGAGTCCGCCTCGTGTGAAAGGGGCTCGTGCAGGGGAGCCAACCTGCCGCACTATAACTGCGGCAGTTGGTCGGGAAGCGGTTAAAGGTAGATGGTACGGAGGGAGATACTCAGACTGGACATTGAAACCTTATTCCAAAAATACCATTTTCTGGCAGTTTCTGGTTTGGGTACTTTGAGACACTGCCCTGGAACAAGCATGTAGACCAGGAAATCAGAGTTGAAATCATAAGTTCTAATCTGCATACTTGCTCTTAGTAACAACCACATTGGATGACCAGGACAGCCAACAATGAACATTTTCAAGAAGAGGTCAACAATGGCAACTTCCTTACTTCCTTTAAAGAAACTTTCCAAGTTTAGAAAAGAAAATGTTCCACTTGGAACATTCACCAATAGGCTGGGAAAGAGGCATTGGTGCTGATCTCATCTGTGCCAAATTCATCCATGGTGGGAATGGTTATTTTTTTTGGGAGAATTAATTATTTGCCCTCTACACAAACAAACCCCCCAAATAATAATATAATTAGTTTTTGATACATTAATACTTAATACTTTAATTATTCAATACAAACACATTTGTCTACATTATATCTGCCTATATATTTTGACTATTTTATCCTTTAAATCCTTCAAAATAAATAATGAACAAATGTGAAAAAGAAGTACCAGTTTAGATATAAAAGTGTCTATCCAAATATAAATCACAATCACATCAAGCCATTTATTTTTCTTTTTTTTTTTCATAAAATAATTAGAGCTTCGGTTACAATAAAACAAAGAGTAGTTATTTTATACCCGATGACTTAACATTTCCAGATGTTCCGCAGAGCTCTGTATTTCCATTTTCCAAATACTGTAAAAAATCAATTACATAAAAATATTTTGACTTTTCCAACAATTACACAATTGGCACAGGCATATCATGTAAACCTCAGTTTGAGTGACAAAGAAACAGAATATTATTACTAACTGACAAACTAACAAATACAAATGGGCTTAAAGTGAGTTTTTATATTGTTGAAACAGCAAGTTGTGATTTAAAATAGTAAAGGATGTATTTTTTTATCATTCATATTCTCTCTTTACTGTAGAATTTTTATATTCCATAACTTTTTCCTAGACATGTACTATCGATTGAGTTTAATTATGACTAATCCATATATTTTGTTAAAAATACATGACATATCCTTGTTTTTTTAAGCACTTAACGGTACAGAATTAATTCCACAGGCGATTTTTGTAAAACGGAAATGAACAGCTGTTTCGTTGGAAAGTATGTAGCTTTCAAAATTCAACACTGTTTTCCTCTGTATTGAAAGGTGTTAGCAACAGTTATAGCTATAAAGAGCTGTTAATGCTACAGTTATATGGGGTGGTTTACCAAAGAACTCACATATCAGCTATAAAAAATTGCTAAGCCACGTGAAGAAGTGCAATAAAATGACCATGTCCCAGTTGGCATTGTAGGGAATATTTAACATAAATCACCATGCTATGATTGTGGTCTCCAGGCAAGCAGTAAAGCAGAGGAACATCAATGATTTATTTTTTTTTAACAAAATAATTTTCCTTGTAGTGAACAATAAAAAATTGTTTTATACTACAAAAAAAGTATGATTAACATCATCCATGTTTCAATATTTAATATAAATCAATATTTAACATAAATCACCATGCTACGATTATGGTCTCCGGGCAAACAGTAAAGGAGAAGAACATCAATGTTTTTTTTTTTAACAAAATAATTTTCCATGCAGCAAATAATATAAACTACTTCTCATACCAAAGCAAAGTATAATTAGCATCATCAATTTTTTAATTGTTAGGTACTGTGATAGGGACAATCTTATCTTTTTTTGCATTTATTTACTTTATTTAATGCTTTTATACGACTTCCTGGTCCTAAAGTGAAAACAGAAATAAGACTTAAACATACATTTTTGAGTATGATGAATGTTTAAATATTAACTCTAGGTATTTTTGTATTCTTTTATGCGAGGGTATGTGTGTGTGTGCGCATGTGTGTGCGTAAATTAAAATAAAATATATATTACATATTTATAGCTCAAACGCAAACGTAACTGAAATTTAAGACTCAACTCAAAATTTTGTTTTTCAAGTATATTACTGAATTAGGATTTAAATACATATAAACATGGATCTGGTAAGTTTCCAAATTTCAGATGTTACAATATAGGCCCCAATATTCTGCAAGATTTGTTTTACAGAACAATATCATTCTTTTCATACACTGTAGTACTTATAGTCAAGTCATTGATTAATTTTCGCATAAATAATCATAGGGTCAATACAAGCTTTGTAACTTAAAAAAAAAAAAAAATACAATTTGTTGTTGCAAAAAAAAAAAAAAAATATATATATATATATATATATATATATATATATATATATATACATATATGTGTGTGTGTGTGTGTGTTATATATATATATATATATATATATATATATATATATATATAATTAATTAATTAATTAATTGCACACACATGATTGGATGATGGAAGTCAGTAGAGCCTCACCTCATTCACTAAGCTAATGGAGATTTCCTTTGCAAAGTAAAAATTTGCTTTGCTAAGTGAAAAAAAAAAGAAAATATATATATGTGCATACACACAGAGAATTTTTTTTTTAATAAGGGAACAAAATATTTTCTTACATATGCTACTGTGCTTTAAATAGTTTTTACAACATATCTCCAAATACATCTTGTTGTCAGAGTTAACTGCCATTACTAATTGCAGGTCTGAAGCAACATGACTGCATAGCATTGGAATGACTCAGCGCTCTCATTTGATTAATTTAACAACAATAGTGTTGATTGCCTTGTGTTTGTGGTCTAATGGTTTACACTATATTAATTCAACTAAAATGATTTGACCACAGATTTCATCAAAGCAAATAACTCCTAGTTAGAGGAAAATTATAGCTGTGATGAATAGGCCCATTTAGCAAGGTGCAGCCTATACTGTAGTCAAGTGTTTTTTTTTCTAGGTTTTTTTTTTACCTTGCTCCTCTTTATTAAATTAGTGTTTGCTTTTTTTAACCTTTACAATATCAGTGTTTTTGAAAATGTGAATAGCTTATTCAAATAGCTATACCTAACCTGTGTCTCATGAATTGCACACCCCAGGTGGACCAGTTGGTGGGGCACAATGGGTAGTTTACAGGTGCTCAAGCAGAAGTTGTCCCCAACTAATCTAAAGCATTGTACACGAGCATGGGATTTACTACATGTGTGCATACATCCAAAAAAAAAAAAAAAAACTATAATGAGTTTTCCTTGGTATGACTTGACCAGGACTAGCAATGATATTCTGAAGGGACATTGTGGCCAAGATACCAATTTTTAAATTGATTACAGGGGAAACGCAACACAAATGAAATTTTTAATGTTCATCCTTACTGTGAATTGTAAGACTATACTAATCATCGTGATAAAAATTAGCTGCCTGATGAAAAAATATCAGCCGTTTTGAAAGCTTGAATTTTAAGAAAGAGCATCACTTTGATGCCATTTGTTTCTGATTTTGTATATGGCTAAAACCCATACTATGTATGTCTTCAATAATGATCTCAATGGAAAAAAAGTCAGTGGGTTTACACGGCATGGGAAAAGACTAAATCATATTTTTAAATATACAGGGATTGATTTACTAAAGGCAAATAGACTGGGCACTTTGTAAGTGCAGTTGCTCCACAGCTTAGTAAATGAGGGGAAGCTTTTTTAAAAAAATGTTCTTTGCTTGTGATTGGGTATTCTTTATAAAGTGAAGCTTTGCCTCAATTACTAAGCTCAAGACCAACTGCACTTGCAAAGTGCACAGCCTATTTGCCTTTAATAAATCAACCCCACAGTACACCATTTGAATCATGTACAGTGGGGTTGATTTACCAAAGGCATATAGGCTGTTCACTTAGCAAAGCAAATTTTTATTTTGCAAAGGAAATCTCCATTAACTTAGTGAATGAGGTGAAGCTCTACTGACTTCCGTCATCCAATCAATCATGTGCAATCAATAATATATACACATATATACATATATACTTTATTTATTTATTTTTAATTTTCTTTGCACATGAATAGGAATTCATTGATGAGTGAATTTTTATCACATTTACTATGCTGAGTGATAATTCACTTTGCACAGTTACATGCTGTACCCCAATGCAGACTATAACCCGAGATTAAAGTATACTGGAACAGATTAGAACTTTTTGTCACTCCTTTTATCCAACTTCTTTCTTTCTTATTATTAGACATGATAATTGCATTAGTATTCTTTTTTAGGCTTTCTTTTTTTCCTTTTAACCTGGTGATCTGGCCAGTAAGTCTGTTGTTTTTCCAAGCTCTCACGCAGATGTAGCAGTAATAGGGTTGAGACAAAACATTTACCACTGACAGAGGGGCTCACGATGGTCAGCGCTGACCTCCGGCTACGTGCAGTCGTGGGCACGAGAGGCAGAACAGGGACGTGTGTGTGTAAACACACAAATCCCTGTTCCGGGAGGACAATAGAGGCAGATCGTGAGTTCCTAATAGCTAGGAACCACGATCTGTCATCTCCTATAGTCAGTCCCCTCCCCCTACAGTTAGAACACAACTAGGGAACACAGTTAACCCCTTGATTGCCCCCTAGTGTTAACCCCTTCCCTGCCAGTGACATTTATACATTCAGTGCATTTTTATAGCACTGATCGCTGTATAAATGACAATGGTCCCAAAAATGTGTCAAAAGTGTCCGATGTGTCCGCCATAATGCCGCAGTCTCAATAAAAATCGCAGATCGCCGCCATTATAGTAAAGAAAAATAATAATAATAAAAAAATGCTATAAATCTATCCCCTATTTTGTAGACGCTATAACTTTTGTGCAAACCAATCAATATACATTCAACATTATTTTCCCCCCAGATTTACAATGCTGCTGTCCAAAGGTATTTTTGTTCTTCTTTCATCCAGAGTGGGTGCACTCTAATACAGGAGGTGTGTAACTGGCCAGATTACAAAGGTGAAAACAGATGGAAAAAAAGTTAAAAAAATAAATAAAACGAATGCAGCCACCACATCTAATGATTGTTAAGCTGCAATATATTAGATTTTGGTTTTGGGTTTAATACTGCTTTAAATTCTATCGAAACAATGCACTCACTGCTGTATTGATATCATTTTTGTCTGCAATATTCTGCTGTCAAAGCTACTTCTAATGCCCCGTACACACGGTCGGATTTTCCAACGGAAAATGTCCGATCGGAGCTTGTTGTCAGAAATTCCGACCGTGTGTGGGCTCCATCGGACTTTTTCCATCGGAATTTCCAACACACAAAGTTTGAGAGCTTGCTATAAAATTTTCCAACAACAAAATCCGTTGTCGGAAATTCCGATCGTGTGTACACAAATCCGACGCACAAAGTGCCACACATGCTCAGAATAAATTAAGAGATGAAAGCTATTGCCTACTGCCCCGTTTATAGTCCTGACGTACGTGTTTTACGTCACCGCGTTCAGAACGATCGGATTTTCCGACAACTGTGTGCGACCGTGTGTATGCAAGACAAGTTTGAGCCAACATCCGTCGGAAAAAATCCATGGATTTTGTTGTCGCAATGTCCGACCGCGTGTACAGGGCATAAAGATAAATAAATTTATTATACATAAAAAATAAGTGGGTCAGTATTAAAACATTTAAAATGTACACCACCAACCTCTGACAGCGATAATGATGAAATTGTATGTTTAATGAAGACTTCCTAAGGTCATGTAGATCATTACATTTCTTTGGGTATGTGTTTACTGTTTTCAGTGTAGTGCAGTTTCAGCCTTGTTGATCTTTGGCAGAAATATGTAAAATTAGCCACAGTATGCTTTCAATGTGCACATCTTTCATTCATTAAAGAATAATTTTTCATTTGTTCATTTGAGGAGCACAACAAAACTCAAATACCGTTAAAATGTAAATAATTTATTATTTATACAGGCAGTCCCAAGTTACGAACACCGCGTTACGAACGACTCCTACTTACAAACGGCCTCAAATGCCGGCCACTTGTGCTCCACGCGGGTCCTGGATACCTTTCGAGCACTTACGAACACATCCCACACTGCCGTACTACGCCCCGGATAACATAACAAGTGCCCGGAACATCCCACATCCATGCACAGGCGGCAGTTACACTTATGAATGCAGTGTTGCGAACAACTTTGACTTACGAACAAACCTATAGTCCCTATTGTGTTCGTAACCCGGGGACTGCCTGTACATAAAATGGTTAAAATTGATATCCATATAACATCACATACAACAAAACAATTGCTGGTAACCACCGTCAGCCCAAGTGTAAGGTGGAGCCCCCCCCAAAAAACTAGACATAAGGATTATATGAGAATTAAGCCCAGACCCACTATTGCACAGGGGTAACCACTTAAAGGGATGATGGGATCCAGATTGAAGTTCCGCTTGACATGTTTTCACAACAAATGTGCTTCTTCAGGACTTTTAGGGTTAAACTGATTTTTTTCTAAACAAGATGAAAACAGTACAATCAGTGTCATATACAAACAGTAACATCTAAATACTGTACACCATTGTGTGACACTGATTGTACTGCTTTCACCTTGTTTCGAAAAAATCCTTTTAACCCTAAAACTCCTGAAGAAGCACATTTGTCGTGAAACATGTCAAGCAGGACTTCAAGCTGAATCTCATCATCCCTTTAAGTGGTTACCCCTGTGCAATAGTGGGTCTGGGCTTCATTCCTGTAGTACCCTTATATCTATTTTTTTTGGGGGGGGGGTGCCAGCTTACACTTGGGCTGATGGTGGTTACCAGCAATTGTTTTGTTGTATGTGATGTTATATGAACATCAATTTTAACCATTTTTTGTATAAATAATAAAATATTTAACTCTTAACGGTATTTGAGTTTTGTTGTGCCACTAAAGTCCATTTTTCTCTGTACCAACCTATACTACTCAATTCAGGACGAGGCACTGTTTATGTCCACAGTACCACTCTGTGCTGACATTAAATATTAATCTATTTGAGGAGTTATTCAAAAGATATAATATCTTCATTTTATTGTTCACTACATTTTTATGAACATATATTATGTATATTTTGTAAAGTTGAGCTACCCTTTGGCCCTGTACGGGGGTGAGGTGTATTGGAGTCCAGTCATGGTGTTCTTATTTGTCACAATTTTTTATTTAAGACAACATGGAGAGAATATATAATTATATCACTCTGGATCAAGTTCGTCATTGAGGATTTTTTTTATTGCTTTCTTTATCTTTCCTTTTCTTCTGTGTCCTTTATTGGCCTTTGTAGTGGTCAGTTATATTTCCTGCAGCCCCCCACAAAGACATTGGTGATGCCACATGAATGGATACTGACACATAGAGGGTGATTTACTAAAACTGGAGAGTGCAAAATCTGGTGCAGCTCTGCACAGAAATCAATCAGCTTCCAGGTTTTACTTTCAATGCTTAATTGAGCAAGCTGAAGTTAGAAGCTGATTGGATACTGTACATCGCTGCAGCAGATTTTGCTCTCTCCAGTTTTAGTAAATCAACCCCATGATTTTAATTCAAGGTCTTCTCTTATGCTGCACATACAGTATACCTAAGTACATCCTGATCCTGTCCTGACGAAGTGGACCGTTGCTCTACAAAATGTGTCCCATTATTTATTACCATACAGCTGTTGAATATATTGTCAACAATGTAACGTATTATTCATGTGAGCTCTGTCTATTTGAGGATATATGGTGAGTTGGATGTGGCAGTATTAGGCAATGTAACCTTTACAATAGCATCATCAGAGTATATGATTTTAATAAAGTTTGTATAAAAATTAGATCTAGATTTTAACAGTGATAATGTTGAATTAAAGTATACGTAAACTCTCACCTTGTAAGACAACCCATTCAGTTTAAAATAGAAATGAAAGGCAACATATTTGTATAAATATTTAAAAAAAAACATTATAAATACCTTTTTTTATAAGTGATCTTGTGCCCTCTGTTCTAAGCTGCATAAGGTGCTCAGAGAACTGAGGGTGGAGAAAAAACAGCACACTGGTCTTCCCAGTTAATGGCTGTATGTCAGAACATGTCTGATCATTGGAAAAGAGCAGGCTGAGTTCCCAGCACAGCTAGAGAACTGACCACGCTGTGCTCTCATAGTGTGGTCAGTTTTTAAAAGGGAAGGAGTGGGGACTGGCAGGAACACCAGGGATGTCACACAAGGAAGCAATACATAGAGAACAGGATACGTTTTCATACAAGTACATGGTACAGCAGACACATATCAGGAATATGTGATGTAGGGTTTACATATTATTTAATCTTTATTTGTGCCTGTAAAGTCACACATTTTTTTCTGTTGTTTTTGTTTGTGTTTTTTGTTAAACTGATTTTATAAACTGTAGTTTGCAATACTTACATTTCTAATGCATTATTTTTCATATTTTTTAACTGTTACTATTATTATCTTGCATACTTTTACCTTTTATATATTCAATATATATTACTTTATGTACTCTTTTTTTATTTTTTTTATTATACAATATAATTAATGAGTACTGTAAACCCGTGTTCACTTTACAGAACCAGTAAGAAGATTGTTTACTTTTCTTGTTAAAAAAGAAGATTGTTTACTAAAGGGTTTTACATTTTCCATTAACCTAAATGGCTGTAAGAAGAAGAAAGCATAGGTTGTCAGAAGTCATATAACCATATAATCCTTAGTCGACCCCCATACTCCTCCCACTCTTCAAGAAACCAGAGTCACTGTTGCAACTGCGAGGGTGATTGGTCAGATAAGATGACCTGTCTGGATTTGAAACATCCAATCATGTAAAAGAAAAGAAAATTATCTCCCCCTCCCCCCAACTGGCTGTGTAAAAACACCATAAGAATTGCTTGCAAATCTTTAGGAAATTACTAATTTGTTTCCAAATAGGTTGCGACTAAGCAGTGATGTCTGACAGTGATAACATAGTTCTACATACAGGAAAATGAACATGTAATCTTAAAAATAAGCAATATTTGTTACTAAAAGATGCTGTTAGAAAAAAAATGAACATTATTATTATTAATATTATTATTATTATTATACAGGATTTATATAGCGCCAATAGTTTGCGCTGTGCTTTACAACATGGACATTTTATTTATTAACATTTTAAACAATAATAAAAAAATAACAATAATAAATATTATTAATAATAAAGTAACAAAATTATTTTAATAACAATTACTAATAATACATTTAAGATTTTAAAATCATATTATGATAACATGTGAAATTGTATATTTATTGGAACCAATTAAATATCATGTACACTTATTTGAGTATTTAAATGATTAATGATTTTTTTGCTGACAATGAATTTGCAGCAGGCAGATTTTTCTATGGAGTTGTAACTGAAAAATATGTGCTTTCACTCCTAAAGATTATGAGAAAGAACAATAAATGCTCCTTTGTGCAGTGAAATGTGGGACCAACTTGGGTTTTGTTCCCCCCCCCCCCCCTTTTTTATTTTCTTTTTTTTTTTTTTTTACTCTGGGCTCTTTTTGCAAATCTTTTAAGTCAGTGACTATTCTAATTTATTTAAATTCATAAGAGGCACAGCCTCCTGGGAACATTAACTGCTCCATATGTATTTATTAATCTGGGATATTGATTTTTGCTTGTCTGGAATAACATTGCTGGAGGCAAACATCTTTTAAGGTTATGATAACTTAAAGTGTCATTTTGTACAAACAGTCGAAGATCCATTAATATTACAGAGCTCTCGGTGAAATATATTAATTTCTTCATTACACAGAAAGTTGAAGCGATGGCTGTTGGTCTCGGAACAACTACTCACTGCTAGAAATAACCGCCAGCTTGAGAGCTGTAAATTTAATTCACACCTTGCTTTTTTTTTTTCTGTATTGTTCCTTCTTCTAAGAAAAGGTTTGCTTTGCCTTGCCTTGCCTAAAGACATGCTGTTAGTAGAATTTGGCTATACTTAATAGAAATGTGATTTCGATTTCACTTTCTTAGTCGGAGGCAAGAAAAATAAAAGCCAGCCTTTGATTGGTTGCTGGCAGCGACAACATTATTATTTTTTTTTTTCTGCGCTGTCATTTTTAGAAATCGGCCCCAGCAGCCTTTGCAGCAAGCAAAAAGCACCTCTTGTGGTCTCATTTACTAAATTTGAACTGAGCAGCGTCTACTGTCTGCCCCTGCTAAAATCATGCTTTCATTCTCATGCATTCCTGAATATGTATATTCACATGGGTGAATGCAGCCGTGCTCCATGGATGATCTCTGGGATTTAGCTTAACTGTGGGTGATCTGCTAACAAATAATTAGGCAAGGAATGAAAAATTGGCAGCACAAGACTTTTTTTTTTACTTACAAGGCTTGTTAATAAAAAAAAACATTAGTGGCATCTAAAAAATTTGGTAAAATACATTTTGTGTGGAAAATGCATTAAAAAAATCACTTCCTATTGCCAATGTTTGATAATATATTATTTAAATAATATATAAAATGTTAGAACTGCAGAATATTTTTTTCAACTTTTTACTTTTTTAAAAATGTTTACATTTTTCAATTTTTTTTACCGCCACTGGACCATCCGTGAAAGATGACAACATGCATTTACACATATTAATCAAACAAAGCAATATCTGATGAGGAATATTTTGGAATACATGTATGCACATCACAAAAGCAGGCTAGCCATAGTCATTACCATTGGCTGTGTTTTTTTCACATTAGCTAGCTGCAATTAGCTGGCTCACAGTTAGCTAATGTAAAAGAAAAAAAAAAGCTGCCAAAACAGAGCATATGAGGTTGATTTAAAGGCAAATAGGCTGTTCTCTTTGCAAGGTAATTAGCACCGTGAAAGGGTTTTTTTTACCCCAAGACTTAGTGAATGTGGTGAAATTTCACTTTGCAAAGAATACCCAATCACATGCAAGAAAAATAAAAGAAAGTATTTTTGCTTGCACATGATTAGATGAAAGAAGTCCCAGGACTCCCCCTTATTCATTAAGGTCTGGGGAAAATTGAATAGCTTATTTGCCTTATTTTATAATTAATAAATAATATTATTTCCCTGCTTATAGTAAATCAACCCCTGTGTTGCTCTGAAATATACGTATTTCATGAAAACACAATGAAATATAAACTTTCCCACACAAGACTGAATGTCCAATCCACAAGCAAAAAAAAAAGTCCACGCCATGAATTATTCAAAATTCCTTGTGTCTGAGAACTTCTGGATAGTGCATCCCACTACAAAGAAAAAAGCTTCACCGTCATATAGTCACAAATGAAGGCTTACTGGAGATATATGACATATGGGAATGTTGGTCTGCTAAAGGTAAACCTTCTGGTTCTCAGTGGCAGGATCCACCGCCAACAGGAAATAAATATGCCCACAAATGTCTTCCGTCAGCCTCCACCATGTCTGTATATGTTAAGAAGAAAACGGGAAACCAAGCTCTCCAATAGTGTAAAAACCCAATGGGTGATTTATTAGACATACACAATGCACTTACATATAGGAAAAACACTACGCAGTAAAATAAATCAATCCGGCCCGGCTCAGCATCACTTTGGGTCCACTTCCGAGAACAAGTAGCTCTGCCCCGGCGCATTTCATCTGAGATGATGTCTTTTAGGGCACGGAATCAGATGAAATTCCAGTTGTGGGTTGTCCTGTTGGCACCACCCTGCTAAACAAATATAGATCTAAAAATTGACTGAGGGTCATGGAAATTGACAGAACAGTGACTTTATTCTATCAGAGATGCAGTCTGGGTGCTGCAGCTGTCTGAATACAATAGCAATAGTGGCGATTTTTGTATTAATGTAAGATTCTTCCATGAATGGGAAGATTGGATTGATTTTCTCTTTTTAAGTCTGCAGACTGAACAAGAGTAAATGAGAAGTCTATGTCTAGCTTAAAGAAAAATTCCAGGTATTCTGGGTCCTGTGCTAAGTGAGTGCCTTACTGTATTGTGCACACAGGAGGTTGACCATTGGGCATGAGCATCATTCAGAAAATGCTTTGCATTTTCTCAGTGAATGCAAAGAATTCTCCGATTGGTACTATTCGGCAGAGGGACCCGAAAAGCTAGTGGACATCACTGGAGTAGCTGTCATGTACCTGGTTGGGGCTGAGTTGATGAGAGGGCTGCCCTTACATCTCTTCTCCTGTTTCCCCTGGGAATTATGACAGGGTATAACAGGGTACAGAGTGGGATGGGTGCCTGTAGGAAATCTGGTTCAGAATATCTTAATAGCAGATGCGTAGCTGAAGTAGACTAGCTGGCTGCAGGTAGATGCTGGATCTCGGATGCGTAGTCAGATGGGCAGTGGTCAGCAATAACTGGCCAGCAGAGTCAGGAACCATGAGCAGAGTCAGATCCAGGCCAAGGTCAGCATCAGGTGAGCAGAAGAAGCACCCAAACAGCAAGCAGAAAGCAGGGTCGGGTCACAAGCCACAGTCAGCAACAGTCAGCAAGCTTGGTCAAGATACGGATGATCACAGGATCAGGTCACAAGCAGAAAGAGCTGACGACCACTCAGCAATGAGCCCGAGTCCTGTAAGGCTATAAATAGGCCTTTGGGTGCCAAAGTCCATCAAACAAGCACATTCACGTAAATGAGCACTTGCAGAATACTACTGCTCGTGCGCACATGCCCATATAGCTGTGCATAGGGTTCTAATGCTGTGCACAGTTCCATGGACCCTTCTGCATGCATGCACATTCCTTTGAGCATGGGCATTCCTTTGGACATGGTCTTGAGCTTGGTTTTCCTGACAGTAGCAGTGCCTACTACAGTGATTTCCAGCTTCTAGCGGGATCCCACAGGTATGGTATATGCAATGTTACATTGGTCAAAGTTGGACCACTGTGACTATGTAAAAAAATGCCATACCTGTAATTCAGCTTTAGCACAATATAATTAGAAATCCCACAATTAGATAGTAATATATTCTATAGTGCTATTTTACCACCACAGCCAAACAAACACATACTAGACTGATTTTGGTTAAGCCAATTTACTTACATGCAGTATATGCGATGTAACAAGCAAAAGTCTATATCTCACAGGTAATTAACACCCCCATTATTTCTACCTTAAAGATCCCTAATGTGTGCTAACGTAGGGTAGTCCAGACTCACCCATCATACAGTTTATCATGCTCACCAGCACTGCGATGTGTCCCAGAGCTCTAAGATGAAGTGAGAGGTTGAATCAACAACCAGCAAGTAAATTAAACTTTGAGGTTGGCACCCTGTCTGATGTTCTGGTCTGGCAGTCTTTACTTTGTAAGATAGCATTCATTTTCTTCAATACATCTTTGTATTTTTTGTTCATGCAAAATATCCAAGAAGAGGTCACTGTAGACTTCATCTTTTCACTTAAAGAAACACTGTCAGTTGCTTATAAAAGCTGACTTGCCAGTTCCCTGCAATAAAAGAGCTGTTATATTCACTTTTGCTATGGCACATGTCTCCTAACAGCACTACAGCCTCCACCGGACTCTTCCGCATTCAACATTTCCAGGAATGTCGGCTGCCTGTGTTCCCCACCACTCACTGTGGGTTCATCATGCGACCCCTAAGTCACTACAGAATATTTAGCTGTCCTACCTTCCTTCACTTCTCATCTGATGGTTTCCAGCCCTGGCCTCTGTCTCTTTCTTGACCTCAATTCAGTCTTTATGCTGGCACCTTGCTTTAGTTGTTTTGCAGCCAACCTTTGGGCTGAATAAAACTATGATCCACCCTTAAATTTTGTACTTAGCCTTGGTTGGCCTGACCTACCTGTTGCCACGACTAGAGCCATCCCTGAGAGTTTTTTTGAGGATGCTTATGACCCAAGCTCCCATAACTTGGTTCTGTTAAAGAACAAGTACCTCTAGAGTTAATATACCTTTTACCTTCCTGCTGGTGAAAAGAAGCATCCTTCAAAACCCCTACACCATCTGCATGGATCCTTATGTCTATGATCAATGGAGGATGGCTTCCTGGCTGCCAAAATCAGAAAGCCATAACCAGTTCCGTTATTCAAACTGCATTGGGCTTAATTTGAATTTGCTAAAGTGAAAATAGACTGCTCACTTTGCAAAGAATACCCAATCATATACACACAAAATTGAAAAAACGGCATTGAACACCATGAACTGAAAGCAACTCAGTGCCCAATGGCAATGAATGGTGTTAATCCACCACTGATTGTTGCTATAGACCCACTCTGAAAGTGAACCTACTCTGGAGCCCTGTTATTTGACTGGATCTGCCAAGGCAGCAGAGACAGCAGCAAGAAGCTGGTCACTTGTTGCAAATGATAGTGGGCATGCAACCTGCAGTCAAAGTGGAGAACTGCTTTAAAGCTGAACTTTAACCCTAACTTCAGTCTTTGGCAGTTGTACAGTCTACTCTCCTGTACTGAGGGTTTAATCTTGTTCCTAAATCCTGACCATTTTTAGGACTAAAAACCAATTACCGTCAAAAAGGTATGGGAATCTACACAGTGCCATGGGAGACATCCAGCAGTGAAATTTAACTTTTGATAAATTACTCTACAGTAGAGAGAGGACTTTTTAATGTGGCTTTGAGGGCAACATTGAAATGACAAAAATCCTTTAAATTACTTGGTAGGGGGATACCTCAAAGCTGCACATGGTGTTAAAGAACCGTACAATATTCACAGACAGTCTCTGCAACAGCATTCACTGACATTGCATATTTGGCTGTGGAATTGATTCTTTCTTTTACAATTAGTTTGGCCTACATACAGCAGCAGCAACCCAATGTGATTTTCAATGTGAAAAAAGGCTTTTTAATCAAACTGTAGTAAGCCCATATTGACTGGCAGATAGAATGTGTCCAGTAGTTTGCTTTGGCTGTTTTCTATCAGATCCAAAGGGCCACTGGCCAATTTCTATCAAGGTCTTATCAGGAATTAGGAGGTCACAGATGATACAGCAATATGAATTTGGCCAGCATCAGGACATTTTTAATGGGTAAGAATTGCCCAAAATATACTGGACGATAATGCCCTGTACACACAATAGGATTTTCCGACAACAAAATCCATGGGATTTTTTCCGACGGATGTTGATTCAAACTTGTCTTGCATACACATGGTCACACAAAGTTGGTTGGAAATTCCGAACGTCAAGAACACGGTGACGTACAACACGTACGATGAGCCGAGAAAAATGAAGTTCAATAGCCAGTGCTGCTCTTCTGCTTGATTCCGAGCACGCGTGGAACTTTGTGCATCGGAATTGTGTACACACGATCGGAATTTCCGACAACGGATCTTGTTGTTGGAAAATTTGAGAACCAGATCTAAAATTTTGTGTGACGGAAATTCCTATGGAAAATGTGTGATGGAGCCTACACATGGTCGGAATTTCCGACAACAAGGTCCTATCACACATTTTCCATGGGAAAATCCTATCGTGTGTACAGGGCATATGAGTACAAGCAGGTGTTTTAATACATGACAGAATAGACCACAGATGACACAGTAGTTAAAAATTAGCAAGCCACAGTACAATTTTAATGAGCAAGGCTAGGCCCAAATTTACCAGAAACAAAGAGCAAAGGATGAGGATTGACTACAATGATTAAGATATTGCAGAGGATACAGCAAAGTAAATTTGTTTAGCAGCAGTACAGTTGTAATCAGGATAATATACCTAACTGGTTTATGACCAACCTTTATTCTATCTCTGGGGATACAGGTACACACTGTTCTTTTACAATGCAGCAGTATTCTGTAAACAAAATGTAGCTTTGAGAAAGGATGGTCATTAAGTAAATACTGCACTTTGTGCACTTCAACTTAAAGTGGGAGTCCACCTAAAAAAAAATATTAAAAACCAGCAGCTACAAATACTATAGCTGCTGACTAAATGATATGATAAATGATAAATGGACACTTACCTGTCCCAGGGTCCAGCGATGTCGGCAGTCGAAGCTGATCAATCGCTCGGGTCTCGGCAGCTGCCGCCGCCATCCTCGGTGAGGGAATCCGGAAGTGAAGCGTTGCGGCTTCACTTCCCTGTTCCCTACTGCGCATGCGTGAGTCGCGCTGCGTGTCCTAACTGGTCCCCGCTATCTCCTGGGACCTGTTTGTTTCCCAGGAGATAGCGGGCGGTGCGGGCGGTGCAGGAAGGGGCGTGACTCCCACGGGAGTCTATCCCCGGAAGTGGGTGCAAAAACCTGTATTAGACAGGTATCTGCACCCCCTCCCCCCTGAAAGTGCCAATTTAGGCACCGGAGGGGGGGGAGGAATCAGATGAGCGGAAGTTCCACTTTTGGATGGAACTTCCGCTTTAAACTAAAACCCCTATCAACATATAATTGAAAAAGCACTAAGTCCCCTTTCAGACGAGGACCGTTCTTTTTTTTTTTTATAATCAAAATTTTTATTAAGGTTTGTATGTAAGACAAAGAAAATACAGGAAACAAAAAAAACCCACAGGTATACTGTACATGGTGCATTTATCAGGTTCGTACAGCAGGAACAAATCTAACATAGTCAATCTGTGATCAGACTATACAGGTCAAGATTGGCCAAGCATCTCCTAGAGAAATGTGCACATGATGGTTCTGATGTTTATGCAGCCCTACTCAACTTCCGCAACATACCTAGGGATGGCATGCCTTCTCCAGCACAACGTGTACTATCACGATGAACCAGGGCTCTGATTCCCATGGTCCCATCTCAGCTCCTGACAAGAGTTGAGACTTATGTTAAGGCTGATTTATTTACACTCAGGCAAAAGGTGTAAGATAAGCAATGACAAATTAGCCAGACGCCTTTCCCCTCTGGAGCCTGGGCAGGTGTTAAGGATGGAGACAACCCATGGGTTTGACAAACCGGCCACGGTTCATGGAAAGGCCTGCCAACCAAACAGCTATGCTGTCCATTCTGTTGGCAGGACTTATGTAAGGAACCGCAGTCACCTCCTACAGGTACCTCAATCGCACCGTACTGCCGCTGCCCATGTGCCTATGATCACTTCAGGACCCCAAGCACAGCCGTCTGCTGCTGTGCCAACTGACACTTCCAACAACGGATGTAACTCACACACAACAAAATTATGAAGGCAAGAGGCTTCAGACTTGCAAGCCCCACAAGTTGTTACTCGATTGGGAAGAGTGTGTAAACCCAATCCAAAGTTCCAAGACTTTATCAAACACTGACTTTTACTCAGCATCTTTCGTTTTATATTGCAGTTTGTAGTAGTATTGTTCCTTGCTATTCTGCACTCCTTGTTGGTTCTATATTACACTTAATTTATATATGCATAACCTTTCTTTAAAAGGGGAGAGATGTAGAATATGTATGTGCTGTATTTACATGTGTTTGTTAGGACCTGGGGGTGGGAACAGAAAGTAGGAAGTTATGAAGTGAAACTAGAAGAAATAGGTTTTACATGTGGCTCTCTGCTGGCTGGAAAACAAGCTCTTCACAAGATTCATCTGACTATTCATCATTGCTTCTTCAAAATCTACACCTTGTTTCCAAAACCTGGCGATCAGGGATTTGGCTGCGTTCAGCAAGTGTGGAGTAATGCTCTGTTTATCTAACTTAATGGAGGATGGATCCCCATGGAAAAGAAAGTGCAGTGGGGAGCTTTCTATGGGTCGATCCATGGGGTAATGGCCTCACAAAAGGTCTTAATCTTGGGGCAAGACCACCACAAATGGAGGAATGTGCCCCGTTGTCCGCACCCTCTCCAACATCGGGTATCCACTGCCAGAAACATCTGCGATAAACGGGATGGGGCTCTTTACCATCTAGTAAGACATTTAAATGATGACTCCTGAATTCAAGAACTAACAGAAGTGGTATGTGTAAATTTAATCATTATCTGAACCCGTGAAGGAGTAAACTCCTGTCCCAGTTCTCTCTCCACTCCCTAAGATAGTATGGGACCGGAGGACTAATCGTTTGATCAATTCAGTCATGTTTTTTCAAAGAAAAAAAAAACGGATGAAGTTTACATTTTTTTTTATCTGTTTTTCATCCATTTTTACATCAGTTTTTTTACATCTGCCAGCTAGAATCCTTAACCACTTAAATCCCAGAGCCATTTTTAAATGTAAAAATGGACCGTTTGTCCATTTACATCCATTTTATTGTCCAATCAATTTTTTTTAACAAAAGAAAAATAGGGTTTTCATCCGTTCCACAAAAAAGGATGTTGATGGAAGCGGATATAAACAGATGTAAATAGACGATCATCCCTTTACATCCGTTTTATCCATAGAGATACATTGATAAAAAATGGACAAATGGTCCGCATGTGTTAAAGGGGCCTAAAGAAATACAATTCCCAAAATACCACACATGATACGGAAGCCCGCCATTTTAAAACCTTGCAGAAAAAAAAGAAGTTTAATCTAAAAAAAGAAAGGCACTATTACTATCAAATACAAAAAATGCCCCCAAAATAGATGAAAACTCCAAAATACCACCCCTGAAACAAAGCTTTTTTTTTTTTAAGGGAAGCCTTGCAACAGAAAAAAAGTGCTATGTACAGCAGGTAAAAGTGACATTTGACTTTAATAAAAAAACAAAAAAAAAGACAAACAATAAAAAGAAGGAAACTGTCAGGAAGGGTTTTGGTTTTCCAAAGAGCTAGCGATCAATATTAAATTACAGTTTCCTAGCTGACCCTAATTTGTCCTTATGGAGTTTTTTCAGCTTTCCTTATCCCTATACAGCAGCTTTTAATACATGCACACTATGACTGCTCTCTACCCAACCTTTTATAGTCAGGGAGCTAGTTTGGCCAAAAGCTATTATTGGTCCCTCTAAGTCAGCTGGCCCTAGTTCAAAGGACATGCAGTGCATTATGGTTTTAAAAAAATTCTTCTGTGCATATCTGCACATAAGGGGGATCACCAAACTTTTCAGTACAAGGACCACATAGTATATTTTACAAATACTTGCGGCCCCAAAAAAATACGTTTTCTAAATGAACTAATCAAATTTAAAGTGATATTAAACCTTCATTTTTTTTTTTAAACTAAAATAGCAAACATGTTATACTTACCTGCTCTGTGCAATGGTTTGCACAGAGCAGCCCCGATCCTCCTTTTCTGGGGTCCTTTGGTCCAGGCCCCTCCTCTTTGGCGAGTGCCTTTCCCTGGGGGCACCCGTGCGTGCTTGCTTATAAGCCACCTAGTCTACGTCTATTAACAAAACTGGGCCCAGACCCCACCCCCCGCTCCCTCATCACTGCATTTGGTTGACAGTAGCAGGAACCAATGGCTGCCGCTGCTATCAATCTGCCCAATGAGGAGGGAGACATCGGTGAGGGCACATTGCTGGATCGGGCTCAGGTAAGAATAAGGGGGGGGGGGGCTGTTGGGCTCCTGCAGCACAGAAGGTTTTTTTTATCTTAATGCATAGACAGTAAAAAAACTTGAGGCTTTAGATCACTTTAAATTAAGGAATATGTTTTATTTGGAGTTGTTTTGTCATTAGCTTGATATGATTTAGAACAGAAAAAAACTTCAGTAAAACAAAAAAATTACATTCCAAATAAACTGGAGCCCATCAGAACCTTCCCCTACATCAGAGCTCCTATCAAAGTCCCTCTGAATTTCTGAAATCTCTGAATTTCCATCAGAGTCCCCTATGACATCCAAGTCCCCATCAGACTCTCACATTACATCTGGGTCCCCGTTAGAGTCTCCCATTACATCCAGGTCTTGAGGAGCCCCGTGGTATATATCTGTAACGAAATATATAAATTCCTATATAGTCTGACATGATCAAAAAGAAAAACCAAAAGGATACGATGAGGAGACCCCCCTTGAGCTTACTTACAAAACAGCTGTGTACTGAAGGTATGGTGCTGAGAACTGGAAGCCCCCTGGGGGTATCATTTCCAGGAACTGTGGCAGTGTTATCTGCGACAACAACCCAACACAAGGCGACATCCACAGTGGGCAGATATCCATAAAAAAGTCATCCCCATAAGTGAACAAGGGTGTTTGCAAAAGACATCTCTGAAGGCCTTCTGTGGAAAATATTAATATATGTTTTTTGCCTCATTTAAAGTCTCAGAAACTCCCCTCTTTTTTTAGTACCTAATAGGGATGGAATTACGCGGTCATGTCAAGTCAGGTTTAATTTATGAGTATGTACTGTACATCATGCTTATAGTTGGCCCTGCATTGCTCTTTTGGTTCTGTTTTTTTCCCCATCCAACTTGGTGTGTGAAGACAATTCTTTTTACTCTACAGTTATTTAGCAATTCATCTTGTGCTGTGTTTATTGGTGACATGTGGCTGGGTCTGTGGGCCGGCTGGGTTCTCTTCTGTTTTGGGAGCTGCGATGCGCACTGTAGTCCCTCCCTCCTCTGCTTTCACATGGTGCGTGGCTGATGGGTGCCTAAGCGCTGTGCATCAACGTCACGCCACATGCGCTGGATGTGCGGCGTCACTTCCCGTTACATCCGAGGGCACCACAAGAGGGAGTTTTTTTGCACCAATTACCGGGCGACTTCGCCGCCCAGGTGATGGCGCCTCCCCCTCTCGTTTTGCACACCTGCGTGATGTTGGGAGTGGTTCTGTGGCTTGCTGCGCTCATATGGGCAGAACTCGTGGGTGGCTTAGTTTCATTGCTTGGTTTCTCCTTTCCTTTGGACACCTTGCTCCACCCTGGATCACGTCTTTCATGTGTATACATGGAGGTATCACTCGGGTTTATTGGCTTTATTTCTAGATTTTTTTCGGTATTCACCTGTATTGGCTCTATTTTCTTTGGTGGTATTTTCTCATTTTTAATCTTCGCTCCTCATACACTTCACTTTCCCTTCATTTGGGCTTCCATAGTGTCATTACTTATCTAATTGCACTCACTCCACTTTATTCATGAGGTTTGGGTTATAATGCTTATTATGGACTAAAAAACATATATTAATATTTTTCACAGAAGCCCTTCAGAGATGTCTTTTGAAAACACCCTTGTTCACTTATGGGGATCACTTTTTTATGGATATCTACCCAATGTGGATGTTGCCTTGTGTTGGGTTGTTGTGGCAGATAACACTGCCACAGTTCCCGGAAATGATGCCCCTAGGGGGCTCCCAGTTCTCAGCACCATGTCTTTGTTCTATCGATTTGTGCCCTTCGTCGAAAAGTGCCCGGGCACATCGTAGGAGGCTCTTTTCAATGGGAGATACCATTTCACTGGCACAATGGAAAGCTATGCAAAGAGTGGAGGGACACCATAGTTCTCAGATTGAGCCTCGCTGTTGCACGGCAGGTTGTGGGTGCTGTTCAACACAGCCACAACCCGCCCTGCAACACAGACAAAACTGTACCTAGAGCACACTCTAAAACCCACAGCGCAACAGCGAGGCACAATATGACAAATACGGTGTCCCTCCGCCGTTTGCATACCATTCAATTGTGTCCGTTAAAAATGGTACCTCCCATCCAAAGCCTCCTGCTATGTGTGCATGCGCTATGGTGAAGTCAAGCCAGCTGATCGGAAAACCAGTTGGGGTGCCCTTCCGTTCTGCATGCGCGGGCACTTTTCGACAGAGGGCACAAATCGACAGAACACCTTCAGTACACAGCTGTTTTGTAAGTAAGCTCAAGGGGGACCTCCTCATCTTATCCTTTTGGTTTTTCTTTTGGATCATGACAGACTATGTAGGAATTCATATATTTAGTTACAGATACATATCACCTGCCTGTTCCTGAAGAGTGGATAAATCCACGAAAAGCATTGAGCTATTGAACTGGCGTGTTCCAATTTATCATGTGTATACAAACTTCTCATACAAGTTTTGTATGTTATGAATTCTGTGTTTACAGATTATTACATTTTTATACAAATCATTATGGTATGGATTAGAGAATCTTTAGATCACCTATATACAACCCTTCCTACTGTTTTTAGTATCATGCGATATGGGTATATGTGTATGTATATGAATTTTATCGAGACTTATTATTATTATGTATTATTGTTCTGTACCTTGACATACACAGATATATATGTACAAAATAAGATCATTGACCATTTTATCCACTTGCTACTGCCTGCTTCATATAGAGTGCTCCTAATCTCAGCTTGTTACCTGTATAAAAGACACCTGTCCACAGAAGCAATCAGATTCCAATCTCTCCACCATGGCCAAGACCAAAGAGCTGTCCAAGGATGTCAGGGACAAGATTGTAGACCTACACAAGGCTGGAATGGGCTACAAGACCTTCGCCAAGCAGCTTGGTGAGAGGGTGACAACAGTTGGTGCGATTATTCGAAAATGGAAGAAACACAAAATAACTGTCAATCTCCCTCGGTCTGGAGCTCCACACAGGATCTCACCTTGTGGAGTTTCAATGATCATGAGAACGGTGAGGAATCAGCCCAGAACTACACAGGAGAATCTTGTCAATGATGTCAAGGCAGCTGGGACCATAGTCATCAAGAAAACAATAGGTAACACACTACACCGTGAAGGACTGAAATCCTGCAGCACCCGCAAGGTCCCCCTGCTTAAGAAAGCAAACAGGCCCATCTGAAGTTTGCTAATGAACCTCCGAACATGGAGGTGGAAACATTATGCTTTGGAGGTGTTTTTCTGCAAAGGGGACAGGACAACTTCTCTGCATCAAAGTGACGATGGACGGGGCCATGTATCATAAAATCTTGGGTGAGAACCTCCTTCCCTCAGCCAGGGCATTGAAAATGTGTCATGGATGGGTATTCCAGCATGACAATGACCCAAAACACACGGCCAAGGCAACAAAGGAGTGGCTTAAGAAGAAGCCCATTAAGGTCCTGAAGTGGTCTAGCCAGTCTCCAGACCTTAATCCCATAGAAAATATGTGGAGGGAGCTGAAGGTTCGAGTTGCCCAACACCAGCCTCGAAACCTTAATGACTTGGAGAGGATCTGCAAAGAGGAGTGGGACAAAATCCCTCCTGAGATGTGTGCAAACCTGGTGGCCAACTACAAGAAACGTCTGACCTCTGTGATTGCCAACAAGGGTTTTGCCACCAAGTACTAAGTCATTTATTGCGAAGGGTCCAAATACTTATTTCACTCATTAAAATGCAAATCAATTTATAACTTTTTTTAAAAAATGTTTTTTTCTGGAATTTTATTTTTGGTATTCTGTCTCTTACTGTTAAAAAAAAAAAAACTACCATTAAAATTATAGACTGATCATTTTTTTGTCAGTGGGCAAACGTGCAAAATCAGCAGGGGATCAAATACTTTTTTCCCTCACTGTATGTACAGCACCCTTTCAGACCCTCCTACCAGCCATGA